>NC_074715.1:12811409-12976175 GCF_947242115.1 Biomphalaria glabrata
TTGTCCTATGGCATTGTGATTGAGTCATTGAGTCATTGTCTTGAGTCATTGTCATTGCCCTATGGCATTGTGATTGAGTCATTGAGTCATTGTCTTGAGTCATTGTCATTGCCCTATGGCATTGTGATTGAGTTTAGTTAAGTAATACAAGCATAAATCGACATTTTTATCACAATTATCAGTAGATATGAACTTATAAACTGCCACTGTCAAGAACCATAAACTTAACTCCCTAAATGCAAAATGTTCATTTAAAGTTTGATTGCTTTGAGATTTAAACGTGACAGACAGACGGACCAACCGAAACCAATAGCAGCTTTTTCCCTTCGATTGTCTGCCTTAAAAGGCGCATATAGTTATGAGACTCGCGTTAGATGATTATGCAATGCTTCCATTTTGTAAGGACACAAGAACTTGACTTTTTAAAATAAACATTCAAGTATCAACTTTCAAAGGGAATTGATTTAAAATATAAAAACATAGGTCAAAGGTCAAATCTGTGACATGTTACACGTCTCGAGAAATGACCTTTGGCAGCATCTTATTCGGCTAAAGAGGTCAGAGTTCAACCATCGCAATTGATGTCATTTTATTTCTCCTACTTTGAACTACTCAAAAATTAATGTATTTTCAACAGTAGACATATTGAAACCTATCTGCGCTGGATGTGGCAAAATAAGTAGGTCGAAGCTGGGGCTGCATATCCACGGGAAACACCGATTCCTAATTAATCTCTTAGCCTTATTATTATTATTAATTATTATTATTATTATTATTATTTTAGAAACGAACGAGTATTCATTCTCTGGCGTTGCCAGGGTCGAGTTGCGTTAAATAGTAGCAAAATTCATCGTAGTCCCTTTAACAGTTTCCACTGAGGAATTTTCTGGTGATGTGGCAGGTCTGCAGCAGTACCGCCCTCTGACAGGCAACGAGAATCTTCCTAGGAATGCTAAGAGCCTTGAAGGTATCTGTGAGGTCAGTTGTTATTATCCCCTCGGTTGATATAACAATGAGGTATAGTGTTGTTTTAGATAACTTCCATAAACGCTTTATCTCCAAGCCTAGGTTCCCATATTTTCGTTGTTTTTCTCAGTTTTTCTTCTTCTTCTTCTTATTATTATTATTATTATATAAACTCTGGCGTTATAGCTGATGGTAAGCGCTTGGCTTGAAGTCCCTGGATTCAATCTCGGTGAAGACCGGGATTTTTAATTCCGTGATTTTCAAGACGCCACAGAGTTCCCCTAACTCGAATGGGAACCTAACTTTAGTTGGGGAAAGTATATGCGGTTGGTCGTAGTGCTGGCCACATGACACCCTCGTTAACCATCGAATCAGATGACCTTTACATCATCTACCTATTGATCTCAGGGTCTGAAAGTGGAACTTCACTTTTAATTTTTCACTTACATACAGAAACTTAGTGAACAGAAAGGGGGGGGGATACGGACAGAAACACTCCTGAATCTCAAACACCTCGGAATGAATGGGTTTTGTTGTTGCCAGGACGTTGACTTATAGCACCAGACGTCTAGCAGACAACAAAAACCGTTGTAGGCGTATTATATTTAAACTTTTAAACTGTGTACTAGCTTGACTAACGTCCTTGTGAGCAGAACTAAAAAATAACTTTTATTACAATATAGACAAACATAAATGTGTATTTTAAACAAATCTAGCTCTTAATACTACCACGTCTTTGCACTTTGGCTTCTTGGAGTTGTCTGGCGTACCCAAGACAGCTTACGACTTGGCCACTTATCACTTATTCACACTGCATAGCAACCAACCAACCGTAACCATGGCAACACACACACACACACACACACACTTTATAAACCAAAAAAAAAAAAAAAGGGGGGGGGGATTTTCAGAATATAACCAAGTGTCTCTCACATGTATCTTGTCTTTCTGTGACTCTCTCTCTTTCTCTCTCGCTCTTACTTTCTTTATGTTGCTTTTTTCTGTCTCTCTTTTCTGACCTGACTGTCCATATCTCTAACCTCTTTGCCTACGTGTGTTTCATTTAATTGCAGATAAAATATTCATCATCACCTCCCTCCCACCCCCTCTTACAGTTTCTCCTCTCGAATGCTCAACACAGGACCCAGACTTTGTACCAGTGACTCTATCTATAAAGAGGTTACAGGGGCAGCCACTCGTGTGCATTGATCTTTAACTTTTTTTCCCCTGTCTATGTAGGACACTTTTTTTTAATCAGTTTTGTATATGTGTGTGTGTATGGCATTTCTATCAGGCCCTGAAATCTTTAAAAAGCTGTGGATTTCAGCAGAAGACCTTAAAAGTTGGGCAGACGTCATTGTCACTCCAGTGTCCGCAGGCAAGAGTGAAAAGTAAAGGCATTAAACGTGAAAAAAAAATCATATTTAATGAGCTGGATGCTCATATTGTTGAATGGAGGAAGTCGGGAACGAAACCGGAAATAGACAAACCGGAAATAAAAAAAACGAAACTGGTTGAATAAAATTTAAACTAAACCAAATTATCGACAATGGGATTTTACACGATTTAGTCTATATTCGATTGTACGCAACGCCCAGGAACCTACATAAAGAGAATACCGTTGCTAAGTAAATAATAAAAGGTTTGTTTCGTGCTACAAATCAAAGTAGTTACAAATTTGATTTTACAGTGCTAAAAAGTAAACAAGTTAAATTAGCTCATCCACATTTCCTGTTTTCTATGCACCGGACACACCAGTTAGCTAGCTATTTAGAGTTATCCTCTACAGATGAAAATCTCCGTTAAGGAATTAGTTTTCTAGTCTCACGTCAACAAGATGAAAGCAGCTTTAAAAAATATAAAATTTGAAATAATTCAAATGCTTGTTGAATAGCGTTAGTTCGAGATGAAAATTGTAGCCTACATGATGGCAAAGGCGAATTCAGACTTCAATGGAAGGAGGAGACGATACAAATGAAGAAACGCATTAAACAGGTTGGAAACACCTCTGGGTTTTAAGATATTCTTTGGGTTGTTGTGGAGGCGCGCTGGCTGAGCGGTAAATCGCTTGGCTTCCGAACCGAGGGTTCCGGGTTCGAATCCTGATGAAGACTGGGAAATTTGAATTTCGGGATGTTAGGACGCCTCTGAGTCCACCCAGCTCTAATTGGTCGTTGTGCTGGCCACATGACACACTCGTTAACCGTGGGCCACAGAAACAGATGACCTTTACATCATCTGCCCCATAGATCGCAGGGTGTGAAAGGGGAATATTTTGTTGGTGTGAAGTGCAGTAGCTCAACCATCTACTACGATTAAGAATTGTGCAAGGGCTAAATAAAAGTGCTACATATCAACTGTTTACTAAGATTACATTATTGACCCAAGATTAAGGAGGAATGCAGTATCTCATATGGATAAACCGTCCTAGCTGTGCCCTACAAAGATTTGCCACACCGGCGCGCAGACAAATCCTTTGTTTGCCGGTGGTCGATTTATGTTCTCTATATTCTGTTTCTCTAGTTCACTTGTTATCTCTTTTATCTTTTTATCCCCTGGATGCTACTTTGTCTCTCTCTCTCACTCTAGTTTTTTTATTTCCTTCTGTCTTCTATGACTCTTGTCTCATTCTTCTCTCGTTCTCTCTGACTCTCTATTTTAGGCTTTCTCTTCTCTTCTCTTATCCTATCTTATACAATACAGACGTTACTTCAAAAAAAGAAGACAATAACGTCCTACGTATTCCTAGTCTCTTTCTTATCTTCTCTTTTTTTTTTTAAACTTTTTCTCAGAAATCTCTAAGTGTCTTGTCTCTTTCTTCTCTTTCTCTACTTATTCCTGACTATTTCTATTCTCTCTCTCTCTCTCTCTCTCTCTCTCTCTGTATCGTCTTTATATAATATTATCTAATATATATATCTTTTCTGTCTTTCTTTTCTCCCTGTATTTTCTGTGTCTCAGTGTCTCCTCTTTCTTTTCTCTTTCTCTCTATTTGTTTCTCTTTTTTTTTCTCTCAACTTTTGTTTTGCTTTAAAAGTTTCATCCGTTGCTTTAGAAATAAAGCGCTGACCTCCATCAGGATAGTGAAGGATGGCAGCGGATAGGATTTGAACCAGAGACCATTGAGACGACTGTCTAGAGAACATTTCACACGACCAGGCATCCCTCTTTTCTAAATCTCCGACATGAAAAAGGATACTGACTCTGCCAGCAAAGCCATACAATTCTTCAAAAATTTTCCACGCCCAAAACGTCTTATGTAAATCCACTGTCATGATATATTTATAGCTTTACAAAATATCCCTTATATTATAGATGTTAATTTCTTTCTTACTAAATAGAAATGGAATACCTTATTTCACTGTATTTCAACAAAAAAAAAAACACAGCCATTGAACTAAATAAATGTCGTCTTTAAATAAAATATATGTATTAAGTTTCTATTAAGGATTGCGTAGCATGTATTGTAGTGTCTGTGTTTAGAAATAGATGTCTATATCAAAATCAATAAGACAACTGGGTACCAGAATAAGACAGACTCGCAGAGTGCTTGTTCGTTGTTTTTTTGGGGCTAGGATAAGACTTAGAGTCTCCACGCAAGGATGTTTTATGATGTATGTATTTTGTTAATGCATGTTGAATGTTTTTATATTAATGGATTCTTTTATTCTTTTTTTTTATATTTATTTTATCATTGTAGACCAATTTATTTTGTCAATAGATACATGGGCGTAGCGTAGATTTGTTGACTTGGCATCACGTACGTTTTGTAAAGGCGTCTATTTGCATAGCTATTTATACTCGTAGGGAAGGATATAGCTCTTGGATTCATGAACTTTTGTGTTCATCTTTCTGCTTTTTTTATTCTTTTCGGAACAACTACTCAATGTTTATCTTTTTTTTTCTTATTTGTTTCTCTTTGCCTCTGTCACTCTCCCTGTCTCTGTCTCTCTGTCTCTGTCTCTCTGTCTCTGTCTCTCTGTCTCTGTCTCTCTGTCTCTGTCTCTCTGTCTCTCTGTCTCTCTGTCTCTGTCTCTGTCTCTCTGTCTCTGTCTCTCTGTCTCTCTGTCTCTGTCTCTCTGTCTCTGTCTCTCTGTCTCTGTCTCTCTGTCTCTATCTGGCTCAGTCTGTCTCCCACCCTCTCTTACTCTCATTGTCGATATTTCTCTTCTATCTTTCCCTCTCTTTCTTTCTGTTATTTCTCTCTGTCTCTCTCTGTCTCTATCTCTCTCTCTCTCTCTTCACAAGTCTCTCCGTCTATTTTTCCCCCAACCACCGCTTTTAAAACTCTTGCTAAAGAGAGACCGACCCACGGCTTTTAGTATTTGTCTAGATAAACTTAGATCAATCAAAATAAACTTAGAGGCCTGTGTATAATAGAAATTGGGCCAACACAAGCACCATCCATGTCTTGAATTCAATGACAACACAACACCACAGCACTGAGAGGCGCCTTTTTCATTCTCCTTCTAGAATCTATGTCTGACTTTATTATCAAGCCATCTTGCTTCATGGGTAGGTCAAGTTTCCCTTTCATAGCATGCGATCTATAAGGCTGATAATGTTTAGGACATCATTTTTGGGGGCCAACGGTTAACGAAGGTGTCATGGGGTCAATACAGCAACCAAACACCTCTATTTCCCCCAACTAAATGCAGGTACTCATTAGAGTTGTGAGGACTCAAAGCCCCCCCCCCCCCAAAAAAAAAAAAATAAAAAAATCCCGAAATTCAAAATCCCAGTCTTCAACGAGATTCGAGCCCAGGACCGAGGTTCGTTAGAGCCGAGCGCTAAACCACTCCATCACCGTGCCTCCAGATAGATAGATGGCTAGGCTCTTTTTTTAATTTTTTCTTGTTATTTTTCATGTTATAAAATTATTTCCATTCTAGAGTGAATGCTCCCTGCATTTCGATTGCTGATCTGATCCTAAAGAATGTTGCACACTACGTCCGGCACCAGTTGTGGGATGAAATACAGCGTAGTTGATGTCTCAAACTTTGAACGGGCTCCACTCTTGATTTGTCCTCGAGGTTGACTCCTGAGACCTCCAGGCAGCAGAGGTTTGTTTATCCTCTTTCAAATAATTTGCTTTAATTTCTGTAAAGAGTCTCAACTGCCTGAAGCGACAAGTTTAGGGGCAGGGGCGGACTGGCTTTCGGGCTAAAGCCCAGAGGGCCGGCACCCGAATGGCATTATCGTGATTGCTCCTAGCCTTACATTTTACAAAAGATCTTTTACATTTTTTTACTGTGTAATAGGACTAATACATTTTCCGCACTAATGGATTCGCCCATACCCTTATACTGTACTTTTGGTGACCTTAAGTCATTTTTACGAACTTAGCTCTAGTGTGAATAGACTCGGATGAAATTTTAACGGGACATAGAACTTATAAATCAATAATTAATTTACCGAGCTCAAAGTGTAGTTTAGTATACAGTAGTATCGTTTACAGTAGTATCATTTACAGTAGTATCATTTACAGTAGTATCGAATACAGAAGTATCATATACAGTAGGCGTATTCTTTAATTCCACTTTCACTGAAACTGACTCGTTCAGTCTCATGTGCATTATAAACTTGGACTGGATGTAACAGTCTCGTGTGCATTATAAACTTGGACTGGATGTAACAGTCTCATGTGCATTATAAACTTGGACTGGATGTAACAGTCTCATGTGCATTATAAACTTGGACTGGATGTAACAGTCTCATGTGCATTATAAACTTGGACTGGATGTAACAGTCTCATGTGCATTATAAACTTGGACTGGATGTAACAGTCTCATGTGCATTATAAACTTGGACTGGATGTAACATATGAGCAGGCCGATGACTGAGGTGATGATATAGAGATTAGAATCATCGAACGAAGTAGTTAGTCTTGTAATAGCGTTCAAAACAGATTCTACAGAATTCAAAGAGTGCCTAATTTGTAACTTGCTGGTATAATAAGTTTGCGCTTACGCTTACGGTGCTTATCATTCTAAACCCTGTACTTATCATTCACAAACCATGTACCTATCATTCACAATGCATGTACTAATGTACTTATCATTAACAAAGCCTATGATTATGATTCACAAAGCCTGTAATTATCATTCACGAAGCCTGCAATTATCATTCACAAAGCCTGTACTTATCATTCACAAACTTTGTACTTATCATTTACAAAGCATGTACTTATCATTCAGAAAGCCTGTGAATGTCCTTTACAAAGCCTGTTAATACGATTTACACATTTTGTAGGTCTAAATATACTAAATGCACATTTCTTATTCCATAAGATAGGACAATTTTATTTGTACAAATACTCCATTTTCCTTAAGCTATTAGAGCATGGAATAGGTTGCCTGAATCAGCCAGGAAAACTAACAACATGGCAAACTTTAAGTCACTGATTAACATAACAATGGGAAAGACGCAGTTATCTTCTCTGTAATTTAGAGGATAAGATCTCGTTGACCATTTTACCATTGTAAAAAACTGATGTAACTATTTTACTTGTATCGGATATTTCTTTAGATTTTAAGATACTCTCATCCAAACCTCCCGCCGGAGGACGGAGGATAACAGTGGGTTAGGGTTTGAATCCAGGACCATTGAGGCGAGACCACCGAAAGTCAGTCCAGAGCGCATACCACACGACCAGTCAGACATCTATGATGCCCACATGCCATTCACCCATAATTCAACGTGTCATTTATTCACAAGTCCAGTGTCCATTCCCCACACATACCCCACACAACCCCCTGCTTAGAGCATCATAACGTATTCCAGTCCTGCTAATTGGTTGTCTGTCCAAGAAATGTAATTACCTCCCGCATTCTCCCCCTGTGGCACAAAACTAATGTTTTTAAAAAAAAAAATTAATAACATATCTCGTGTGTCCTTCAAGCTGACCTCTTGACCTGAAATGAAACGGTGGCAAAAAGCAACATCACACGCCACAGAGCGAGAACAAATGGGTTTCAATCTCAGTGACAGGGGAAATAAACGATCACGAAATACACATTTTTTTTACAGAAAGGGGAAGTAATTCTTTTGCTGGACGTGAAATATTGGATTTAGACGTAAGTTTTATTTGAAATGAAGATTTTTGTTTGTATGAATGTAAGATACATGTTAGCAAGACTTACGTATTATGTTCAACAGATGTTAATTACATGATAACTAAATGTGAATTATTCTTTAACTTTATATATATATTTAACTGAAGGGCCACATTTCTTATATACATACATATATATATATATATTTATTTATTTATAAAGGGATTACAGCCTTGGTAACATACTCTCAATAATAGTACTTAGTCTACACCAGGGTTGGGCCAATTACGAAACGCCGGCCACATGCGGCCCGCCGTAGTTTTTGTTTTTTTCTGGCCCGCGGACACCTACAGAAGTAAGCTTGGAACAAGATGAAGAGTCTAACAACTGATGAAGCTCAACTTTTGACTGAAAAAAAACAACAGCTTGTTTGTTTCTTGTAAAGAATATCCCAACCATAAACTCTAAACAGGAAAGTTTGCACAAAGCTGCATAAAATATTTATATATTGTAGACAATCTACACGAAATGTCGAAAAGTACTTAAATATTTCGAAACATTGTATTCCGATGGATCCGCTGGCTTAGCCTTGTCAAGTCAATGAGAGGAATATAAAATCTCAAGGAAGAAATAGTCATGTTCCTACAAAGACAATGGCTGTGATTTTGTTACTAATATTTCTAATCAAGTGTGGAAGATAAATTTCAAGTCTCTCATGACAGCCATTGCAATGAGTCGCTTTCTATATGAAATGTAAGTGCATGTTCAATCTTTTCAAACAAAGCTTTCCCATTTCTCAAGGCAAGCAATTTTCCTTGGCTGAAAGTTGAAATGGTTAAAAGTACAAGACTTATTTCATCATCATCATCAAACTCCATTTGAGTGAGGCTTGAGAGGCTTAAATCCTCTCTTGCAAAAGCCCTGGACAGAAACCCAGCTGTCTTGCTTAGCGCATACACGTCACGATACAGGTCGAGAATTTTTGGTTTCCCAGACCTGTCGAGACGGAGATCAGCAAGTCTGGGGCAGTGAAGCAATGTATGAGACACGGTTTCCTCTTCTTCCCCGCAGCGGGGGAACCTTGAATTGAAATTTGCTGCTGAACTTTCAAATTCTTTTGGGTAAACATACATTTGTGAACAAACATTTGTGTGTGTGTGTGTGTGTGTGTGGAAACTAAACAAGTGTAATCACATGTCGTTTGTGACTGACTGTTATTTGACAGAAGTCACAAGGATAATAACTAGCAAGTTTCGGAACATTATGCACGAGTGTGAACAGTTAAGATACTTCACATTTGGCATAACTCTAAATGTTGAGATGTAAAAAGACAATAGCCATTGACTCTTTAAACTGTAAAATTGGTTTCAGAAATTGTTAACTCTTGTTGTAATTCCTCAATTGTCAGTGTGAAAAAATGAAAATTGAATTATAATTTTATAATAGAGTATAAATATGAATTAAAAGACATTATACACAGTTAGCTAGCGTATTTTTTAAGTTGTAAGTATATGCGGCCCCCCATTCCTATTTATTTTTTTATGTGGCCCTCGATACAAAAAAAAGGTTGCCCACCCCTAGTCTATACCATATCCAAAATGCTTTTCTTTCCAATTTTCTTTATTGCACGTTTGATGCACGTTGCTTAAACTAAGAACTGTCTAAATAACCACACTTATGAGGCTATGCCTTTACATTGGTCAGCCAATGATCAACTTCGTTTTTAACAGATAAGAGAATAGTCTCGATTAATTGTGTGTGGTCTGTCCGCATTTTTTTATAGGTTTAGTTCTCAAAAAAGCTAGAAAAGATAATGAAAAATAAATCCGAGTTCATGATATTTTGTCGCTTGCAAAGTTCTGATGCAACATCTACCTTATATTTATTTTTTTAAAATATTCTCTTTAAACTTACATGAGCAATGCGTTTTGTTTTTTTGTTTTTTTGTTTTGGTAAAAAATAAATAAATAATAATAACAACATTTATGTTTAATCTCCACAACGTGCAGGATCACGCCCAGTAGAAGGCTAACAAAACAATAATATCAGTAACATATATGACCTGCACATGTTTAATTTATGTGGACTGAAGTAGTTTTGTAGATGTTGATAGTTTGTGGTTCGTTGCTTTTGATATTCCTGTTGAAAATATTGAGATTTTCGTTTTACTTTCCAGCGCGGGCCACATGGGGGGCTGCTTTTGAGTTTATGTTTCTACACAAACTCTCTTTGTAATCTTGTTTTTTTGTAGATTTACTTCAGAGCATGGCATATCTCAGAAAAATATTAGCATGCAAAGACAAACATATCAATGCACCTTACGTAAATATCACGTTTGGTCCTCTCTCTCTCTATCTCTATCTCTTTATCTCTCTCTCTCTCTCTCTCTTTCTCTCTCTCTCTTTATCTCTCTCTCTCTCTCTCTCTCTCTCTCTCTTTCTCCCTCCTTAATTAAATATTTTTGTCTTCATCCTCACTAGTAAAGTTAAGGTCCTCACATTTGCAGTCAAAAGCCTCGCAAGTAAGATCATTATTCTCAGATAGTACTTAGCTTTAATAGTTTATACACATTTAACCCACCAACAGCGCTCTATCGTTCTAGGTCTTGATCATTTAAATCTGAGTAGAAAAACACAAGTTTGTCGAACTCAGTTATTGATTTCTCGTTTAAAAAAAAAAAGCCCACTTATAGAATTCCAATCTTCAGTTCGAATATCTTCAAAAGGGAAGAAAGGAGGTCACTTTGGGGCACTAGAGAAATCCTCAGAAGCACCCACACATTGAAAACACGACCACATCTACATCCGGTTCAGACGAATTTAAACCAAACGTTCTGACCATGAACTTAGTCACCTAAGTCCAATAAGGATTTCAATGCAAAGCCTCGATTGAGGCTTGGCAGACGAACACATAGATTTTTGATGAAAGCCAGAATTGAATAGAGGTTCTTCACCGCCCCCTCTGTCTGATGAGGTCTGTTGCCGTCTGCAAATGTACCAGTTTAGTTCGGAGTGACTGGTCCAGTTCTTTTACCCCCCCCCCCTTTTTTTTTTTCGTTTTCTCTTTCGGCTTTAATAATAATAATAATAATAATGAATTTTGTTTCTCTTTGGCGAAACTCGACCCTGGCAGTGCCAGAGAATGACTACTTGTTCATTTCTAACATAATAATAATAATAATCTTTATTGTCGGTATGGAAATTTGTCTTACAATTTGTGCATTACACCAAACAAAAAACATTATAGCTATAAACACAGAATAAGTTCGTCAGTGCTCAGGAACTTTTGTTTGGGATGCCAACCAGATCAGGGTTTATTCTTCATGAGCTACTGATGGGAAATGGTGAGGAAATGGGCATGCGCGGCCGTTATCATATGCGGGAGTCGTGGTTTCATTGGTATCACCATGGGAGCTCTCGGCCAATCGAACTTACATTTGAATAAGATCTAGGTACATTGGTGTGTGGGTTTGTCTTTTGTGGTTGGCACTAAGATTATGTTTAATTTATTTCTATAATAAACATTATTTATTGTTTTTTAGAAGGTGAATATGACCTTAAATAAAATGTTGCTTTTTTGAATTATTTTTTATAATTATTTCAAATATTTTAGCATTGAAGGGCTGGCCTAAAAAAAAAATAAATACATTTAAAATCTCTGACAATAAAAACCTTTATCGCATTAATACGAATGTATATGAAGGCGCGGAGTCTGATAAGTAAAGAGGTCCCAGGTTCGAATCCTGGTGAAGAATGGGATTTTTTTTTTAATCTTAGGGATATTTGGACACCTCTGAGTCCACCCAGCTCTAATGGATTCATGACATTAATTGGGGAAAAGTTAAGGCTGTCGGTTGTTGTGCTGGCCACATGACACCCTCGTAAACCGTGGGCCACAGAAACAGATGACCTTTACATGATCTGCCCTATAAATCGCAATATCTGAAAGGAGAACTAAGAATGTCTATAAATTATAATATAATATTCTCGTATTTTTGTAAGAAATATTAAAAGTACAGAACACTCATGTTGCTGTATTAAGGGTGCATTGGACTATACTAGATAACCTTTTCATTTCTTCCTTGGCACATATAAAAGTAAACCTCATTTTTGTTTAATTCTCCAACCGTGTTTATTTTATCTTTTTTAGCATTCTTATTGATATTATCAAATTTCTTGTATCATTCGCTTACTTATTGATTTAGTTAGCCAACCAAGAGACCTAATTAAATTTTAGATGTCGGTCTCCAGACATCGTATGGTGATATAATGTTTATTCATCAAAACCATTTTATTTTTTTTGTCTGCCCTTGTCAAGACAAGAAGGAAGGGAGGTAATTGTTGTAATGTCATTTACACGATTGGTTCAACGCATTTATTCCCCTTTTTTTTTCAGGATAGTTTCACAACAGGAAATAGAAGCTAAACTCTTCATAGTCAAAGACGCATTAAATAGACCAGGAAGTAGGTGAGGAGACCAGATGACGAAATGTACGTAGAAAACAATCCCTAGCTTTAGACAACGCTAGATCACTATGGAGGTCGTCCTTGAAACCAAGGTCACTGAAACGATGGGAGGCCTGTCCCTAATATCGTCTGCTCGGGCCTTTCAAAGCCAGCATTCGACCATCTGTACCCATACGACCAAAGCGGAGTAAGTCGGATTCAGGGTGCGATAATGGTTGGCCAAGTGAGAGCTTTGAACTCCTCTGTCCTGTTGGTCATCTCCATGGTCAGTGTGGATGAGAACGGTCACGTGGCCTGTACTACCAACTACAACTTCACTCCGACAACTCCGGCCAATGTTTCTAGCGTCCAGTACGAAATGAAACGATCAAGGTGATGTATAATCTACCTTTTTTTTTGGTGTATAACTTACCATTTTGGTGTATTTTCTACCTTTTTAAGTATATTCTATATTTTAGTGCATTATCTACGTTTTCTTGGTATGTATTCTACCAATATGGTGGTGATGTATTATGTATAATCTACTTTTCTTGGTGTATATTCTACCATTTTAATGCAATATCTACGTTTTGGTGTGTATTTTACTTTTAAGATGAGGATGATGTATAATCTACCTTTTTATGTTTAATCTACTTTTTTTATGTATAATCTACCTTTTTAGTGTATAATCTACCTTATTGGTGTATAATCTACTTTTTAGTGTATAATCTACCTTTTTTAGTGTATAATCTACCTTTTTGGTATATAATCTATCATTTTATATATATTCTACCTTATTAGTGTATAATTTACCTTTTTGGTGTATAATTTACAATTTTGATGATTAGAATAATATAGTGATTTTTATAATCAGCAATACCTTAAAAGAGCAAATGATTTCTACGCTAGCACACACACAAAAAACTTTCATATCAAAGTGTCTCTTGAACACTACAAATGAACTTTACATTTTAGCAGATTACATTTTGTTCAATGATTTTGGTTTATATATTACCTTTTTTGTGTTTAATCTACTTTTGTTTTTTGGTGTATATTCTACTCTTACGATGTTTTTCTACCTTTTTGGTGCATACCTTTAAGAAGTATATTTTACATTTTGATGAGTTATTGCTATGGTGTATATTCTACTTTAAACATGTGTATTCTACTTTCTGGTGTATTATCTCTTTGGTGTACATATTTGACCAGTGTAATTCCCTTGTTGTTTTAGGTCAGTGAACTGATCAGCTCGTGTGTGCTAATGTGGCTGTAGTGTCCTACATATAATGCCTGCTTGTTATGCTTTGAATTCTCTACTCTCTCTCTCTCTCTCTCTCTCTCTCTCTCTCTTTGTTTGCGAATCTCTGATAAATTGTAATATCCTTATTCTGTTTAGTAAAATATTAAATATTTAGTATAATATACTTCAAACTAAACTTACCAGTAATGTTATCGAACGTTTTATTGAAATTTGAAACAATAAGCTCACAGATTAAATTAGCGAAATTTGCCCGAATAAATTATACTTAATTGATTTGTTTCCCTTTTATGTCTTTTCAGATACCTTGTGTTTAGGACGGCTCAGATAACTCTGTGTTTACTCGGTCTCATGGGAAATGGTGGAGTTATCCTCGCTTGGTCAGCCAGCAGACGGAGGACGCCGATCGTGGCTTTGATGACTTCCTTGGCCGTGTGGGACTTGGGCCTGCTGACCAGTTTCACGTACTACTGCCTTCGGAACTTCAAGTGGTGGTATCTGAGAGAGAACCTGAGCCTCTACCCGTGGAGCGGCTCCCTCTATCAGATGGGCTACGACGCGCCCATGTACCTCGCCATCTTGGCCTTCCACAGTTTTGTCTGCACCTCTGTATTCACGGTGCTAGCTATTTCTATTGTCCGATACATCGCGGTGGTCAGACCGCTGGTGGTCAGGCGAATATGCTCCAAGAGGAGGATAAAGACATTGATTCTCACCATCATGACCTGCGCTATTCTGGTCTCATTCGTCTTCTGCCTTAAGTTCCTGTGCCTGTCCTTGACCTCTATCGTCTGTTCCACCTTCTGCGTTTATGTCAAACAGAACGAGAGAGGCTTCTCCTACCCGGGCTTCATCACTATCGGGATGCTGCCGTGGGTGGGGACCATCCCGCTCAGCGCCCTGCTCGTGGTGCAGGTCACGCGCATCCCTCGCACGAGGACCATCCGCCGGGGTTCCTGCCCGGCCTCCATGGAGTACGGCACGCGCCGGGTCACCCTCTACGTCATCGTCATGGTCATCCTATCTACCATCACCTACCCGGTTTCCATGAACATCTTCCTGGCCATGCAGGAGTCTCCGGACTGGCCGCAGTCCACCAAAGAGGCCCTCTACCTGGCTAGTGACTTCCTGTTCATAATCAACAGCATTGCGCACATCTTCCTCTTTTACGCCGGGGGCACCTACTTCCGGAGCCTGATGTACGCTAGGATGACCTACATCTGCGCCTGCTTCTGCCAGTGCTCAGACATTCTCCGGCACGACGAGGTCCGGCCGGAAGATGACATCATCGTGGTGGATGACGTCAGGAATAACGTCAGCTCCACGCGCGACGCGTTAAACAGTGAGCGCCTCTTATCCGGCAACGGATTGGAAATAACAAGTGTTTAATTGATTTCTAATTTAGGATTTGTTTGTATTTTGTTCTTAAACTGAAACCTTGGTAACTGTTTGACCAAGAAACGGATACTTCAGGATATTCTTATAATATTTATCAATGCATCTTTCGCATGAAAAGGATATTCCACAAAGTGTTATGGATAAAGTTAAGAATTCTCCATTCCATATCCAAATGGCAAGTTACGGTGTTATTTTGGTAACAAACACTGTAAATTTATACCACGACTATTTCTGACTATGGTATGATCCAAGTTGATCTGTGTTTGGATTTAAAGTTATTCATCTCTGCTGCAGTCAAAGACTAGGCCAAGGTTTCATTTCCATGATCGGGCCCACCATCGCCGCCGAAACCTCAAATATGAACTTGAGGGAAATTGTTTTGGATCCGCCTCTGAAATGTCCAAAACTCGCATTTGTTGTGATCCGATGATTCAAGCTCTGTTGTGATAAAATTTAAAATATCAGAATACATAATTGAGATGAAACGAAAGAAGTGCACATTATGTAGATTTTCTTGTAAGTTATGTTATGCTAGTCCAAAATATTTTACAATTTCAACAGACTCAACATTTACAACTCCAGCATTTGAAATTGTGTAGTAAAATCTGTCTGAACAGACTTACGTTGTTAGACTAATAAACTAAACTTTGATAACTTCATATCTTTGCTGATGACGGCTCGTTATAGCTGAATGACGCGTAGATTCACCAACAAAATAGCATCGACGATCAAAGACATGTTATCAAATACTGTGTTTCATATTAGCCAATGGGGTTGTTCCTTATTTTTCCCATGTCATGTGGTAGTGTTGTTTACATTGTATGGCTTCATTGATTTCATCGTTATTTAAATGTTAAAATTTTATAAATCTGTAATTTAAAAAAAATGTTACAATGATTCACTAATTGATATGATTGTTTATGGAGATGTACTAGATCTAGGCCTGGATCGAGATCTTCATCTAATCATAGGAAGACAGCCATTGTTGTCTTTGTAAGACCATAACCTCATGACTTAGCTTAAAGTAGGTCAAAGATACGAATCAATCCATTGGAGTTCTCACTAGAGGTCTACTTCCCACGGGCTCCATGGGTCTTTTTTAATGGATCAAGGGAGGGGGGTTGATTAAATCTTGAGGGTTTCAGTGTTGTAAGATTCTGGACATTGCACCACCTGACCTGTTACACAATGATCAGTACTTGGAGATTAGTTTGAGTTTGTCTCCATAATTAAAGAGTCCAAGAGAGTATAATGTATAGGCCTATATCCTAATGACCTAATACCTTTCAACAAGTGTTACATATACTTTTAAAAAACTTGATGGACCAAGGAACGTGAATCTCCAGGGAGAGTTTTTGAACCCGGTGCTTTACCCATTATGTCAACGCTCTAGCACACACCCAAAGCGCCCTCCATTTAATAAGGTAGCTTACTCTTTAAAGCTTTTGTTGAGACAAACTGTAAATAATTAATTAATTTTGTCTGGAAATATTTTTCACTCGCAATTTTTTATCTAAATATTAAAAGTCTAATTTCTTTTGGTGAATAAAAAAAGAATTACACGAATCTAGTAGCACTGTAGCTATATAGGCTTAGAAATAAACAAAATAATCATTTAAATGTTGACCATATAGAAAAACTAACATCTCTTATATAAGTAGCATATAAAAATAAAAAGATAGATACCACACAGACCACAGATATATTGTAACTCACAGGTTGTACTCTAATGTTGAGTCTTAAAGTTAGTGTGATCTCTGTAATCCATGTACAGTGCCATGGACATACAATTAAAGACTAAAATATTATGTATATTATAATAAAAAAGTTGTTATATATATATGACCAGTGTTTATTTGTATACTTATACATATACTATCTCTTTTTTTTAATTATATGATTGTATATGCTTTTATTAAAATGACATCAATATACTGTTTAAATACAAGGGTTGCGGGCCGAACCGGATGACACCCATTCTAATGACGCTACTGTTTAAATATAGTTTATTAATAAAAGAAAGGCTGGCATTCAGTCCTTGTTCCCTCGTTAAAAAAAATTGCCTTGGCTACTGCTGCCTAGTCGACCTGATTAGATAACTAAGATGCTCTTTTACATATCGTCTGTTTCATTAGGAACTCTACGTCACTCTAGTCAGTTTAACGCCATGTTTCCTTCTATCAAGTTGTGACCACATGTTTAAATATGCTCACTTACAACAACTAAGACTAATTGTTAGCTGTTTATTCAGCCATCATTGCTCCCATTTAACGCCACAATCATCAAATGCTAATATCGATAGAAAGGGAGATAACATAAAAAAATTGGTATCAAGAATAAATGGACATAATTTTGATCAAGTCAGATTGTACAATCTAAAGATTAATATCCGCACTGCTCTGTGCACTGGCCTCATTAGGGGGGTAGCGAGTCGGGGAACTGCCTCAGGCCCCGCGCCTTAAGGGGGCCACGCAATAAAGAGAATCTTTTGTCCGTCAGCCAATCATAAAAAATTCATGCCCCTGATATGACAGTCGCCCAAGGCCCAATGCACTTCTAAAGCCGCCCCTGCCCTATGTATGATCTAGCAGGAATAAACCCTCACAAAAAGCTAGTTTAAGACCTCATTGGATGAGGCAAACTCCCGCACCCATCTGACTCCAGTCTGCGATATGTTCCATCCCTATTGGGCTCATTCAGTATGGAAGACAGCTGTGTTTTCGGGTTCTTTGGCCAACCAAGAATCCACAAATTAAAAGGGAAACACATCATATTTAGATTAGGATTACAAGGGCGGTCTTTGTGATGTTGGTAGACGCCCTTGTAAATAATAATCAAACAAATGTATAAACAAAAGCCTATAACTCAAACACAAGTGGTCCAGTTAACTACCATTAGTGTCTATGTCAAGAGTTGACCCTAAGTAGTACAATTGTGTTGATCTCTAGTGTAATGACTCTTTACAGAGTATCAATACATAATTTTTTACAAAGCTTAAATCAACTCACTCTGTCTGTCTGCCTGTCTGTCTGGTATAAATCTTGTACACGTTATTTCCACCACATTCCATTATCGGATCAAGTTGAACCTTTGCACAATTAATTATTGCCCCTAAAAAACATTAATCAATTTTTTTAAAAATAACCAATTAGTTAATTGACTAGTGGTAATTAATTAATTGTGTTTTGTGTGGAAAAGGTAGATACATATAGCGTTATTGAGAAATATGTCAGTGATTATGCGGTTATGCTTTGTCTTCAAGCCTGAAGATGAAGGAAAAGTGCTGTGTGCACAAAAAGAACACTGTAGACATATAATATAAGTTTGGTTTTGTTGTTGTTGTTTTTAAAGCATTTTAAAGTAGTTTTTAATCCATTGAATTCGGTAGTCTAATTAACATTTGGAAGGCTTTGGTATTGGGTCATCATTTTCAATGTCCCAGTTTTCTTACTTGTTGTTTAGTTAGTTGCATGCTTAAAAGAAAAAAAAAAAGTATTTTCCAGGCAACTTGCGTTCCTGTGAGATAGTCTTAGCAAGTTGGAATCATTTATACACCTTCATCCTAATCAAGGCCCTTGTCATCAATTATTCAAGGCTCGTCTTCTTTTTCTGTAGGCGTTCTTGTGTGTGAGTGTGTGCGTCATCCGGTACAGCATTTCATAAATCTGGTTTATGTGTGTGTGTGTGTGTGCCAATGTGTGCTCGTGAGTGTGTGTGAGTGCGAATGTGTGACTATGTGTGTTTTTTTTGTGTGTGTTCTGTGTGAGCGCCTATGTGCTTGTGTGAGTTTTGTGTGTGAGTTGGTAATGAAAGTGCGGGTAACACATAGCTAGTTTTTTTATAAAGCTTATATCAACTCTGTCTGTCTGTATGTCTGTCTGGCCAAAAGATTGTACACGTTATTTCTACGACACCCAATCTCAGATAAAGCAGAATTTTGCACAATTTAAGAAAAATTAACCAATTAGCTTATTAACAACTGGTAATTAATTATTTTGTTTGGTATCTCAAACGAGGGAAAGAAATAGTAGGCCTACTTGACTGAAGTGGATGTATAAGCTGTATAAGTCCCCTTATATATTAGCTTGTCGTCTGACTGAACAGAAAAGAAACAACCCTCTACAATCTTCCATGTTCATACACTCTCCACTAGCAGAGTGGTTACCACGTTAGCTTGAGAAGCCTGAGAAGGCTTTAGTCCACAAGTTCGAGTTCAGGTCGTTCGCCTTTTTTTTTAAATACCTTTAAAAAGCGATCACCCAGATACCCCGTTCTTTCTCTCCCTACCCATTTCCAACTGGCCCAGACAAATGATAGGATCATTGCGTAGTGAGAACGCTAAAAGCATGAAATTGCGCTAAACATAAACGATTGGTAAAAAAATATCGCTACATATTTCTAATCGCACAGATTTTGTATTGTCAAAGAAAGGGTTGGAAGAGAAAGAAGGGGTGGTATATGTGTGAATAGTTCCGTGAACGCTTTTTTTAAGTGCATTTATTTTTTTTTTACTATATAAAATGTTGAACGACGTGGATTCGCACTCTAGAGCTCTAGCCCCTTAAACCAACACGCTAACCTCTGTACTAGAGAAGTGTTATGAAAATAGAAGGTTTTATAGTTATCTATTGTTATTTTCAAACTTTAAAGCAAATTATAAAGGGGATTAATTTAACTTATGCCACCATATCAGTCAAGTATAATTTCTTTCCTTTGTCTGATACTAAACAGCTTGATCCGAGATCGGGTGTGGGCGAACTAACGTGTACAAACTTTTGACCAGACAGATAGAGTGAATTAATATACGCTTTGCAAAAAAAGAATACCAAAGTTCTATTAAAAAAAAAAGTTTTGGAGAAATGAAAGATGCATTAATATTTCATAATGTATGTCAAAGTTTCATACAATCTGTCCTAAGGTTAACTACGCATGGTTCTTTTATAAATATATAAATATATATATATATATATATATATAAAGAAGTAGCTCTATTATTTTATTAGCAAGGATCTGATAAGAAAGGCCCGAATGCCAGTCATGGGGTATGACCTCGTAGAAGATAAGCCTGACACTCGTATTGAATCTCATGTCAATCTCATTGGACAGGCCCACACCGCTGTGTCACCCTGTCATACATTCGCCTTGGGTACTGCAAACAAGCTCAAAGTTCTAGATTAAGCCATGATAAGAATGAGAAACTAACCATCTAACTAACTAACTCTAGTGAATGCATTCATATACAACTTTATAATGATATAGATATCAATTATACAACAATTTTTTTCATGTTTCCAACAAATGGCAAATATGTAGATCAAAGATATAACTGCATAGTCCATTGCACTACTGTCACTCCGCTCCCCACAATCCGTTGGGGCACCAAACATGATCTGTCAACAGTCTTTCTTCATCCCTCTTTCAATCGCAGGCCCGCCCATTCTTTAATGTTGTCTTCTCATCGAGTTCTCTATCTGCCTTTCTTCTTCTTCCTGGTGCTGTTCCCTGAAGGATTGTCTATGTGAGCCCTGAGGACTTCGTGATATGGCCATAAAGTTTTAGTTTGCGTTTCTTGACAGTGGTTAGCAGGTCATCGCGGGGCCCAATCGGCATTGTGATCCTGTTTCTGATTTCATTGTTTGTGATGCTGTCTTTGCAGGTGATTTCTAGGTTCTCAGAACCAAGCCACAAGAGTCGCCTCGATGCCCAGTATTTAGGGGTTGTCTTCAAGCCTGAAGATGAAGGAAAAGTGCCGTGTGCACATAGAGAACGCCATAGAAATCTAATATAAGCTTTGTTTTGTTGTTGTTTATTTTTTTAATCCATTGAATCAGTGACGTTCGAATCTGAAGATGAAGGAAAAGTACCGTGTGCACATAGAGACTATTCAGTTGTGATCTAAAATTTTGACCCAATGATTGAAGCGATCTAAAGCTTTTACTTTGGGAGAAAAAGGGTGTATTCTACATTCTACAAAGTACCAAAAAGTGCAGTATGAACTCTTTTATCTCCAAAAGATAAATAAAAAGTAACTCTTAAAAAAAACAATAACTCTTGATAATATTTTAATGAAGCCTTTTTCTTTATCGAAATGTTCCTTAAGATTGTATTTACAGTTACCTTCCCTTCTTATACCTAATTACCAGCTTTTTTTCTACGGTAGCACTCACAACAAAAAATGTTATTTGACAAGTAATACTAAATATTGGATATTCTCATAGCCGGAACTATCAACTCTACTGGGACAGACTTATTTCAACTGATAAGACATGCTATTACAGAGTGGAATGGGTTGCCTGAATCAGCCTGGACAATAATTTACTTATTAACATGCATGATTGGCACATGGGTTAGAGTAGGACGTAATTGTCTTCTCGTTTAAAGGTAACGTCTGTAATTTTATAAGATAAGAAATCCCTTATCGATCTGAAGCATTTTTTGTCACATGTTTAAGCTGTGACATAATCATAGCGTAATAAACGTGTCTAGCCTCTGATAGAGTGATCAATAAAAGCTTAACTCACTCAGAGGGTCATACGTCAATTGTGATGTTTCATTGCTCATCCATCGAGTGAAGTCAATGTAACTCAATCGATACAGAAAATAGTTTTCATTTTGTGTTTTAAGTCTACTAGAGAGGTAGACATAGGGAGAGAGAGAGAGAGAGAGAGACAAGACAAAGAGAAAAGAAAAACAAGGATAGAGTGAGAGAGAGAGAGAGAGAGAGTGAAAGAGAGAGAGAGAGAGAGAAAGAAAGACTATACAGAGAGAGAAAGAAAAAAAAACAAGGATAGAGTGAGAGAAAGAAAGAGAGTGAGAGAAAGAGAGACATTGAGAGAAAGAGAGAGAGTGAGAGAAAGAGAGAGTGATAGAGAGAGAGTGAAAGAGAGAGAGAGAGAAAGACAATACAGAGAGAGAAAGATAAAAACAAAGATAGAGTGAGAGAGAAAGAGAGTGAGAGAGAGAGAGAGAGAGAGAGAGAGTGAGAAAGATATATATATATAGAGAGAGAGAGTAGAGTTTGTTAGTGAATGACTGTAGCTCAAAAGGAGACAAAAATGAAAGATATATATATATATAGAGAGAGAGAGAGAGTTATAAAAGAAAAAGAGAGACAAAGATTGCGAGAGAGGAACATACAAAAGGAAACAATGAGATGACAAAAGAGCAATATGGGTAGAGAAAAAGAGGAAAAGAGATAGGAACATAGAGAACGAGGATGAAGAAAGAGAGAAAGAGAAAAGACAGTGGAATGGGAGTAAGAGAGATACAACAAATATGATTACCAGGGAGAGAGAGAGAGAGAGAGAGAGAGAGGGGCAGATGGAAATGGTAATAGATGGGTAAAATATTTAACAAGCAAAATATTTTTTTTTACAAAAATAATTTTTAATGAGTTAGAGAGTAGAAGCGAGTTTGAGAGGGAAATATAGAGTGTGATAGAAAGAAAGAGAGATTGAAGGAGAGAGAGAGAGAGAGAGAGAGAGAGAAGGAAAGAGAGTAAAAGAAAGAATGTGTAAATGAGAAAAAGAGATCTTTTCTTGTACATAAAAAGTCAATCTTTCTGTATCTGGTCCAATCTTGTATTTTATGTCTTTCTCTAATCTTCTTTTTTAACTTTTAACCTCTCTCCGGTTCTTTCTCTCTCTCTTTCGTTCTCTCCCCTTCTCTCTAAATCCCTTCTTTTCTTCATCCTTTTCTTATTTATCTCTCTGTTTTTCGTTTCACTTTCTTCTTTCTCTTTTTTAATCTCACTTTTGTCTTTCTCTTTCAATCTCTCTCTCTTTTCGCATTCACATTTTTCTCTTTCTGTATTTATGTCTCTTTTTCCCTATCATTCAGTCTTTCTCTCTCTATATATTTTTTGTCTCTATTTAAGTCACTGTCTTTCACTAACAAACTCTACTCTACTCTATTCTCTCTCTCTCTCTCTCTCTCTTTCTCTCACTCCTCATAAATACCAAAGAACCGCGGAAGTTTACCTTGTCTAACAATCCACACACATACACGCAAGCAAACATGACTCATTAATAAGCCTTCCTTCTTTCTTCCCCCTCCTCACTACCTCCCCACTCCCTCCCCACCACCTCCACACAAAACTCCCCACTACCTCCCCACTACCTCCCCACCACTTCTCCACTCCTTCCCCACTAACTCCCAACTTCCTTCCGCACTACCTCCCAACTCCCTCCTCACTTCCTCCCCACTTCCTTCCGCACTACCTCCCCACTACCTCCTCACTTCCTCCCCACTACCTTTCCACTACTTCACCACTACCTCCACACTTCCTCCCACTACCTTCCCATTACCTCCCCACTTCCTCCCACTTCCTCCCTACTACCTCCCACTTCCTCCCCACTTCCTCCAACTTCCTCCCCACTACCTTTCCACTACTTCACCACTACCTCCCCACTTCCTCCCACTTCCTCCCCACTAGCTCCCCACTTCCAACCCACTACTTTTCCACTACTTCACCACTACCTCAACACTTCCTCCCACTACCTCCCCACTTCCTCCCACTTCCTCCCCACTACCTCCCCACTTCCTCCCACTTCCTCCCCACTTCCTCCCACTTCCTCCCCACTACCTCCCCACTACCTCCCCACTTCCTCCCACTACCTCCCCACTACCTCCCACTACCTCCCACCTCCTCCCCACTACCTCTCCACTACCTCCCCACTTCCTCCCCACTACCTCCATACGTCCTCCCCACTTCCTCCCCACTACCTCCCCACTACCTCCCCACTTCATCCCCACTACCTCCCCACTACCTCCCCACTACCTCCCCACTACCTCCTCACTACCTCCTCACTACCTCCTAACTTCCTCCCCACTTCCTCCCCACTACCTCCCCACTTCCTCCCCACTTCCTCCCCACTTCCTCCCCACTAAATCCCCACTACCTCCCCACTACCTTTCCACTACTTCCCCACTACGTCCCCACTACCTCCCCACTACCTTTCCACTACTTACCCACTACCTCTCAATTTCCTCCCCACTTCCTCCCCACTTCCTACCACTCCCTCCTCACTTCCTCCCCACTTCCTACTCTTCCAATCTCCTTCTTTTATTGATCTGCCTCTGATTAAATCACCTTGTGATTCCATTCAATAGAGCAATAAACTTATAAGAAGTATACTGCGCCGTTCAAAATGAATCTCCTAGTCTTCAAAACAACACACAGACGTCTGACGTAACCTTAGCCAGTATAAAATATAGCCACTCTAAATCTATTTCAGAATTTAAAAAAAAAATTACATTGGAAAAAAAAAACTTAAGCGACATACAAGTTTTCAAGCAGACGACATCAGAGTGCGTCTGCTCGATATTCAGCGGCAAGGTCACGCGCGTTATCAGCAAGACACGCAAATTGCGCGTCTCAGTTCTTTGCATACTTCAAGCGCTTCGCTATTCTGATATGCAAGCCATAAGTATAATTAGCAAACATGGGCTTACAGTAAATCAGTTCAGATTAGAAACAAGCAATAAGTAGAATTGTACGGTAATGATTTCGTGAAAAAAAAAATATTGTAATTTTTTTTTTCTCTTGGAAAGATTTTTTATTTGAGATGTTCTGTGATACAAGATGTCTCAAGAAAGTTATTGAACAGTCTATTTGTGACAAGGATCGCTTATAGTGTGAGCGTTCACAAGTCAATTAGTTTTGGGTTTAAACTTTGTACAACATTTTTATGTTAATTACATTCCATTGTGGAGTTTCCGCTGTGTGCGTGTTTTTTTGTGGGTGTAAAAGTTTGTGTTTTCAATCTGAAATATTTTGTTGTATAGTACAGATGTCTTGTGTTGGAGAGTTAAGGTGCCTGGTTAACAAGCCGAGTGGTTCCTAATTCGAAGATTTGGATTTTTTACTTGGAAAGTAAACGCGGTTCGTCTTTGTGCTGGCCACATAACACTCTCCTTCATTATGGTACAAATAGACAGATGATCTTTGGTACATCATCCGCCTCATGGCCAGCTAGGTCTGAATGGGAGATCATTTGAGTTCATTTCAAATCGTAAGATATTATACATATTTTTCAGATATTTGTAAATACATAAAACAACACTGATCTCTCAACACGTATCTATTAACACTTATAGATTAAAAATGATCTTTAAACATTTATCTATAAGCACTTATCTATCAACACTTATCTATCAACACTTATCTATCAACACTTATCTATTAACACTTATAGATTAAAACTTATCTATTAACACTTATCTATTGACACTTATCTATAAACACTTATCTATCAACACTTATCTATTAACACTTATAGATTAAAACTTATCTATTAACACTTATCTATTGACACTTATCTATAAACACTTATCTATCAACACTTATCTATTAACACTTATAGATTAAAACTTATCTATTAACACTTATCTATAAGCACTTATCTATTAACACTTATCTATCAACACTTATCTATCAACACGTATCTATTAACACTTATCTATCAACACTTATCTATCAACACTTATCTATCAACACTTATCTATTAACACTTATAGATTAAAACTTATCTATTAACACTTATCTATCAACACTTATCTATCAACACTTATCTATTGACACCTATCTATCAACACTTATCTATCAACACCTATCTATTGACACCTATCTATTGACACCTATCTATCAACTCTTATATATTGTTATCAACTTGTCCCCCCCCCCCAAACTGACCTTTTGTTTTCCCAAGTGAAAAACTTTTTGAGCTGTGTTTTGTGCTTGGAGGGAAACTGACCTGAGGGCTGTGTTGATGTGTTAACAGAGGAGTTATGAGTTTGGATTTCTGGATTGAGGATTTTTGTTTTTTTCTATTGTGTTAGTAAATAGGGACATGTAAATTCGATTTGGAGATTGTGACATTATTTCTTTTTATCGGGGATATTAATTGATCATAGTTGGATTGTGCTTCTGCAATCGGACAGATTCCAGCGATCCTGAGAGCACGGTGAGTTATTTACTTTCGTTCAATCCCACGTTGTAAAACTATCGATAATTGTATCGAAATCAGTTTTTTCCACTATGTCTTGTTCAATAGACGAAATTGACAAATAAGTGAGTCGTACATTCATCATTGTTGGTCGTTAGTATAACTTCGTTAAAGTAAGTTTGGAAAAACTTCGCATGTAGCCACACTTACCACAATAGTAAAAAAAAAAAAATATGAGAATCAAGATAGCAATACTCGGGGACGGACTTTATTTTTTTTTTATAAAACTCTAAAGCTCAATAGATTCTTGTTTTGGAAGTTCAGAGACTTCTGGAGAAACTGCGACAATTCGCCTACCTGAAAATATGAGAATCAAGATAGCAATACTCGGGGACGGACTTTTTTTTATATTAAACTCTAAAGCTCAATAGATTCTTGTTTTGGAAGTTCGGAGACTTCTGGAGAAATTGCGACAATTAGCCTACCTGAAGCCCCCAGACAAAATTCGTTTTTGTCTATGTCGCTAAGAGAACTATCGAGATGGATTTCCACCTGAGTGTTCAATAAGGGGACTAAAATTCATATTTATCATGACGTTGTTCTTATGGGGTAATTATTTCATGAACACTACGGTCCAAGTGGAGTATTCCCATCGGTAGCTCTTTCTTGTGTGTTGATATAAATTTTATCTTCAGCTTTTTTCGCCTGGCAATTTTTTCTTGTGGCCAATACATCTTTGAGGTTCTGCATGACGTGAGCACGTTATTCTGACTCAACGTGGCGCTCGTGTGGAAACAACCATTAGAGGAAGTGGTTAGGCTAAATGAATATCAAAACAAAACTCCCGTGGGAGTGTCCAAGGGTACGCTAGAGTGGACCCATTGCACGGAGCGGAGTTGAGAGCTTCCACGATCCTGTCGATAATCCATTCGCCGTACCTCAAGGGACCGTTACATTAATGGCGAGTCCTACACTGTTAGCTTGGTACAACATAGGAAAATGGCGGAGGTTCCTGGTATACTCGGCCTTCGGCCATACATTCTTTCTCATGCGCACGGAGTGCCAGATAAATCGGAAATAGCAATGCTTTACATAGGCATTGACTCGGATCTCTTCCAGACAGAACGGTTGTTCAAACAGGTTGTTTTTTTTCCCTAATCAATCAGGGTTTTTTTTTCAACCTAGAGCTCGCTCTTAGACAATCAAACGGTTCTGCATGACAATGTACCATAAAATTTCGATCCAGATTTTAAACACTATTTATTACCTTAGAAAACAATCGAGAAATATTTGACTTTCTAAACTTTCTGTATGATTTAGTTTTGGTTTTCATGATCAGTTATATTTCAATAAATTCGTTTTCATTTTGTTGGGACATCTATGTATTCGGTGTCTCAGGAATGGATCGCACTTGGATAGTAATTTCACTCCAGGATATTTCTTTGATTTTGTACTGACAATTCTTCTTCAACTCGTTCGTGATGCCCACCTGAGTGCCAGATTCTGCTTGAAGAGAAAACCCATGATGTCCAAGTTTCTCTACAGATAATCTCTCCACATTTTCCCCTCTTGCTTATATAAATCTTGAGCCTTGCTGTCATTATTGTTGCCTAGTCACAGTCACAGACAAACTTCAAGTTCCCTCCAGGATGTATCGCTGAGAGGCTAAAACCGCTTGGCTACAGCTTGGCCATCTTACAAGGGGGGCTTGAGTTCCAATCCCAGCTATAGCAGGGTTGTGTTTGCTGAGCGGTTAGAAAACCTTCTCCCAGATACCCCCCCCCCCACTGGTCCACAAAAGAGATTGGATCATTACTAATTGGTAATTAAAAAACAACAACAACACCATTATAAACGTGTCCATAACCAGTGCATTGAACAATGAAGTAACATCATGTAAGGTTAAATTAAGTGTGTAAAAGTGCGTTGCCTTCAGAGATTGAAACAAATCTGGTAAAATGTGATTCAAGCTGGTCTACAGCTTACGTTTAATTTCATTTAATAATAAAAGAATAAAAGAATGGTGGACAAAACAAATTACCAAAACAAATACATGTGTTTGTTTTTGTTTATGTAATTACAATGTGTAGTTTTACTGAGAAAGTTTGTCATCAGTTTGATGCATCCCCCCCCCCACTTGATGCCCACCAGCACATTGCTAGCTACACCACTGCACTTATCTATTTACACATATCTATTGACACTTATCTATTAACTCTTATCTATTTATACTTATCTATTAACACGTAATAATCATGTATATATTAACATTTACTTATTAACACTTATTTATTAACATTTATCTATTAACACATATCTATCGCTTTTTGGGCAAAGAAATTAAGAAAAATGTGTAGAAAGGTAGGAAATCAAAAGTTGTCAGGCTTCCGGTGTCTGACACGGTGGGGTTCCGCCAGGGTTCAAAAATATGTTGAATAAATAAGAAATGGTGTCATGTAGAATTACATTAAAAAATGGCATTCCTTTTACAAATAATGCAGTAAGGATTCATTACTACATGATATAAGATAAGAAAGGCTTAAGTTTACATTGTCACTATCAAGATATTTTAATCTAAGGCTTCTGGGAAGTCCAAATGGTCAAGGGTCATGGACCAATAGGCCCCTTCGCCCCATGACTGCTATGTCACTGGTTTCTACGCCATTGATTAAGGACAGGGCTTGAGTTTATGATTTCGACCTTTCTTTCACTAGGTATCTGGCCTCAAGAGGAGTACAATGCGTTTGGTTTTACAGTTATCATTACCTCAAACATTCCCAGAGTTGTGCTCATGTATTACATAATCACATTGTGGTTTCTATATTTACCTATATATATCTATATTTATAAAAATTATTTATAATTTATATGGTGTACTAACTTTGAATAAACAATATAAAAATGATGAGTAAAAAGAAGAAAAGACAATATTCAATATATTTTAATATTCAATTTTGTCAAAAGGAAAAAAATCCAGTTAGTCATTATCACACACTACGCTCGACACAATCACATATACTAGACATATTTAGATATACACTAGACATACACATACACAAATAAGTTAAATTCATAAAGCACCGAGAGCACTAATGGACGATTCATGATCACTAGACTAGAAATGGCTGGGATGGCTGCCTGGTCATGCAGTTTACGCGCTAGACTGCCATTCGACTTATCGATGATCCCGGGTTCAAACCCTGCCCGCTACCCTCCCCCTGTCGTCCTGCGGAAGTGTGTACTAGGAAGTATAAACTTTCTTCAACTGTGAAGGAACATCCGAAACGTAAAATAAAGAAACAAATAACGTTTCGACATTTCACTAAATGGAAAAAGCAATAATCTTCTAACTAACATATGTGGATCTAAACATCCGTGCTCACAGGGCCGGTCCTACAGATTGCGGGGCCCTATGCAAAACAGATTGCCCGGGGCCCAGTCTGGGTAGGAATATAGATAATAAGTGAGAATTAAGATTTTGTCTTTGAAAATAAATTTGTCTTTGCATTTTATTCATACTTAATTAAGTACAAAATCAAAGTAAAATTTAATTTACGAGCCATCTACAGTAGATAGTAGTTTTCCAACAAAAATGCCGATAAACATTCACATCTTCCTTTTAAATTTACTATCAACTAGCAAAATATCGCTTTTGATATTTTTATAAGAGGTTGAGGTAATTTTAGATCTATATGTATGTGCTAGTGACTATTAAATTACATTTAATTTAACTTAATTTAAGTATTTGACCAGAAAATGATCTCAAGGTCAAGACAGACCCAATAACTGCTGAGGAGGTTACCATGGCCATTGCAGTGCTAAAGAATAACAAAGCACCAGGACTAGACATGATATCAGCAGAAATGCTAAAATATGGGGGACAGTGCATTGTTAACAGAATGACTGATCTCTTAAATCTCTGTTGGCGAACTACAAAAGTCCCAGAGGACTGGCAAAAGGGAGTGATTGTAAAGCTTCCAAAAAAGGGCAACTTGGCAGACTGTAACAACTGGAGGGGCATTACTCTCCTCTCTGTCCCAGGCAAAGTTTTCAGCACTGTTTTGTTGAGACGGCTTCAACAGTCTGTAGATGAAAGGCTCAGAGAAGAACAAGCAGGTTTCCGAAGAGGCAGATCATGTACAGAGCAGATTTTCGTTTTACGAAATATCATAGAACAAAGTCTTGAGTACCAACAACGGCTAACGATCAGTTTCGTGGACTTCAAAAAAGCGTTTATATATAGTGTCCACCGAGAATCACTATGGAAAATAGTTAGAGAATACGGTATACCAGAAAAATTCGTCCAGATCCTACGACACCTTTACAGTCAGTCTAGTTGCTGCATTAAAACAGAAGAGGGAACAACAGAGTTTTTGCAATCGAGACAGGTGTGAGACAGGGGTGCATCTTATCTCCCTTCCTTTTCCTCCTAGCCATCGACTACATAATGAGGAGAGCAATGAACCAGACTGCCTTTGGTATTCCATGGCATGAACAACTCCGATTGACGGACTTGGACTTTGCTGATGATGTTGCACTACTCGGGGCTACAAATAAATGCATTCAAGAAATGACGGAGAGCCTAGACAGAGAGGCACCCAAAATTGGCCTCCGCATAAACTTGGATAAGACTAAAATTATGCGAGTGGGATATAAGGCAAAGGGTGTCCCCGTCAGACTTGGCGAGTCAAAGCTTGAAGAGCTGGACAAGTTCACGTACCTTGGCAGCATCATAACAAATGATGGAGATGCTTACCATGATGTAGCGTGCCGAATAGGAAAGGCAGGGAGCATTTTCCAAAGGCTGCAGCCTATTTGGACTAGCCAAGCCATTGGACTCGAGACAAAAATACACCTTCTCAACACAATCGTCATTCCAACTGCTACATATGCATGTGAGACGTGGAAGTCATCTGTCAAAATTGAGAAAAGACTAAATGTGGCTCAACAGAGATGGCTGAGACGGATTTTGGGAGTCAGTTACACAGACCGGATCTCAAACAAGGAAATCCTTTGCCGAACTGGGAGTCGAACACTTAGTGAGGTTGTGACTGAGCGTCGCATGAGGTTTGCGGGACATGTTCTACGTCAAAATGAATTACGCACACCAAGAGTTGCGATAACATGGAAGCCAAAACGAGGAAAGCGCAAACAGGGACGTCCTCGTATTACCTGGCGACACACCTTCATGGAGGACCTCAGAACAGTGGACACCAGATGGGAAGAGGCTTCAGACATTGCCAGTGACAGATCATTATGGAGACAGATTGCCGCCCAATGCGCCGAACGGCGCGGGAGGACCTAAGTCTAAGTCTAAGTAAGTATTTGAACTTCTTGTTTTGGTTAAAATTTCCCCTTATATTTGCATTTTAATAAATGAAAACTGACAATTCCGTTTTTTTTTTAATCGCGAGTAGGACGCCCTGTAGTAAATCTGGAGCTGTTTTTACTTCCGTACGTTTGTGGAGGCCGGAAGGTAAGGCCCTTATCAGACGCCCTGTAGTAAATCTGGAGCTGTTTTTACTTCCGTACGTTTGTGGAGGCCGGAGGGTAAGGCCCTTATCAGACGCACTGTAGTAAATCTGGAGCTGTTTTTACTTCCGTACGTTTGTGGAGGCCGGAAGGTAAGGCCCTTATCAGACGCCCTGTAGTAAATCTGGAGCTGTTTTTACTTCCGTACGTTTGTGGAGGCCGGAGGGTAAGGCCCTTATCAGACGCACTGTAGTAAATCTGGAGCTGTATTTACTTCCGGCCACGCTACAAGCGTACACTTCTTAATCACCACATTTTGCTGCATGTCCAAATGTGAAAACAAGAAAAAGATTTTAAAAATATTTTTTTTAAGAAAACAAAATGCAACTTTAAGCCAAGTTTTATAGCGTTTGTCTTTCTCTTAAAAATTAATTAATTAAGCCAAATTAAAATAAAACATTTTTTTTACCGCCCTACAACCTTCTCCACGAGAAAGAATCCTGGTTAAGCGAATGTATAAATCTAGGACACTTTGTAATATTTCAATTTAGATATATATTTAAAAACACAACAATGCTAGGCCTTTAGATCTAGACCATAGAAATAAATAAATATAGACTGGCCGATTGAAGAGTTTTTTGAAACGAAAATTTGTGACTTGCAATTTTGTGTACTTTATTATACAGCATTTATGAGCAGTATAAAAGTTAAGTATTCATATTTATTTCAGCCATAACCTATATAAGTATTACATTATTTTCACTGGTGTTTTTTTTTTAATCTCTAAGAATGAAGATCATGCAAATTTTCATAATTCGGAAATCCGAATACAATAGATATACATATTTTCGAGTTACATGAAGTTACTTCCTTCGGCCAGTCTATAGTTATTTATGTCTATGATCTAGACTTAGAAGACGAGGCGCAAATTGTTCCTGAACATTAATTTCTTGAATCAATAATGCCTTACATTCGGAAAGCGGAAGTCCTTTCAAAACCAGTGTAGGATCTAGATCTAAGCCTATGTCTAGATCTCTAACCAAATTTTAATTTTATTTAATTAATTATTTGAAAAATGATATCGGTCTAACTAGAGTTTTTCTCCGTGTGGCTAACTAGCAAGTAACCTTTTTCTCAGCGATATACATCAACTGTTACATTTCTAGAAAAATCATTAAAGACATTTTTTTTATATACCAGCGTCCAGCCCTCCATGAAGTTCTGACTTGAATAAAGGTATTGTGAGAAAAAATTAGAAAAAAATATTTTTTAAGCTTCTGACCAAGCGAAATTCTTTTATATATATATTTTTATGTATATTGTGTAGGCCCCCTTCTAGCAGAGTCCACTGGCGAGTAGCCCCGCATTCCCTCCCTTAAATCCGGCCTTAATTCTATTGCATCTATCTGACGGGAGGTGACAGAGAGGTAATCTGTTTCAATGAGTATGTTATATTAAAAGGAAGGGGGGTAGGGCCCAAGAATGTGGTCTATAACATTAAAAGAGGTATGGTTTGGTTGCCTGCGTGTGTCGTCTGTTCTAAAGTAGAAGATCTGCGTGATAAAATAGCTACTCAATTGTTCTGTGACGCTCTATGTAGCACGATCCCAGGTCATAGAATCTAGGTCTAGATGTAGGTGGTTTTGTAGAGAGAGAACACGCACACAAAGCTAGAGCCACATGGAAGTTATGCCCATGCGCCTTTGTCCTATTTATTGCCTGTTGTCCTATTTATTGCCTGTTGTCCTATTCATGTGACGTGAAAACTGAAGAGATATTGGTGTAAAAAAATTACAACATTCAAGCCGCAAAAGTTTATGTTTTTGAAATATAATCATAGACCCAGAGAAAAGGAGGGGGGAGGCGTGCTGGCTGAGTGAAAAGCGCTTGGCTTCCGAACCGGGGGTCTGAGATTTTTTATTTCGGGATCTTAGGGTACCTAGCTCTAATGGGGTACCTGACATTAGTTGGGGAAAAGTAAAGGCGGTTGGTCGTTGTGCTGGCCACATAATACCCATAACCATAGGCCAAAGAACAGACGACCTTTACATCATCTGACCTATAGACCACACAAGTTCTGCCAGGGGAACTTTACTTATATATATAATTATATATCTTATCTTATATAATACAGACGTTACTTCAAAAAGAAGATGATTACATCCTAAGCGTCATGCATTTAGTCATGCATATTAACCAATGATCTAAATTCAGCCAAGTCATTGGTTTTCCTGGCTAGCTCAGGCAACCCATTCCATGCTCTAATAGCACTAGGGAAGAAAGAGCATTTGTATAAATTTGTCCTAGCATATGGATTGAGAACTATACTTTTATCTCTGTGTCTTTCTGAGTATTTTTTTTTTTTTTTTTTTTTTTTTTTTTTTTGTATTTGAAGATTATGTTTCAGTGTCCTATGTATAATTGCTACTTTACTTTTTTTGAGTCTTCTGTCCTGAAGGCTTTCTAAATTTAGTGATTTTACTAAAGGTGTTACTCTAGTCAAATGTGAATATTCGTTTGTTATGAATCTCACTGCTCTGTTTTGTGTCTGTTCCAGTTTCTTAATGTTATCTTGAATTGAGGGGTCCCAAACAGAGGATGCATGATCTATTGTTATGCTAAACAAGGTTAAATAACATTTTAGTTTTATGTTCTTATTTGATAAACTTATGTCTAATGTCTGGAAATATCCATAATTATAATAATAAAAAACTAACAATATACCCCATTGTTATATCAACCGAGGGGATAACGAAAACTGACCTCATAGAAACATTCAAGGCCCTTCACATTCCTGGGAACATCCTCGTTGCCTATCAGAGGGCGGTACTGCTGCAGATCTGCCCCATCACCAGAGAATTTCTCAGTGGAAATGTTAACATGACTACATTGGAACTTTGTTTCTCTTTAACTTCTGCTTCTTCTTCGTTCTCATTTTTCATGTGGCAGTAATCAGTAATCCTTTATCTGAGATGAGCCGCGCAGTGGTTTCATGTGATTAGGCAGGTCTTCGTATAATTTTTCTTCCATGTTCGGGCCTCTTGATATAGTTAGTATGGAGCTTTTTCTCTTTAACAAAACTCGACCCTGGCAGTGCCAAAAAAATAAAAGCTCGTTTTTTTCTAACATAATATAATAATAATTAGAGGAAGAAGATTTTTCTTCGAATCTAAATAAACATGTACTTGCTAGCTAGCTTTAGGTGGACTTGATTTGATTTGACTTTGACTTTGTTATTAAAAGTGTGAAACACAAAACTCGTATACGGCATCGTTATACTTTCTGAGAAGACGTTTTGAAAGCACGAACTGGCCCCAAAAATGTCAAGGTTCTTTTCTTCTTGGTCTAGTCTGTGTAGTTCTAATTTCAAAATGTTCCTTAGTCATGAGCATAACAGTAACGACAAATATAAGGATATAATGAAGGTTCAAAATGTCGATTCAAGGATATTGAAACTTTAAGTAAAATATAGGCAGAGTTTTGGCAATTGAAATATACAATATAAATTAATATCCAATAGAGCAACTAATAGTTGTACAAAATGATTAAGGTATATCCCTCCACTCTAGAAACTAAGGTCCAACTGTCAAATAATTATCGAAATCGAAAGCTCATTTTTATTCATTTAATAATGTCAAAATTGTATATCTTATAAAATGGAGTAAAACCATAAACCGTAAGCCTTTTGTTTTGTATTGGTATATCCGGTAGACATGATACGTCTGGTATCACCCTGATCTAGTATTTCGCTTCACTGTGCAATCAACTTGAAAATCGGCACGTAAACTAGGTGCAGACTGCTGTGAATAATCTTTGCAATGAAAGTCTCCAATTTCAGGAGATTCTTTTTTTCTTCTAATAAAGAAATTCCATTCCATTCCTGACTGCAAAGACAAACACTGAATCAATGGATATCTCTATCTTAATTTCTATCCAGTTTACAGAAAAGAAAAGAAAAGGAAAGAAAGTAATTGAATGAAAAAAAAATATAAAAAAACTTCACAAACATTTAGTTATATAAAACAATAGATCCAGTCAACTGTTATTTGTACTTAACCAAACACCAATCTCTCCCTTCCTCTCTCTCTCTTTTTTTTTCTCTATCGCTTTCTCTCTATGTCTTTTTTCTCTCTTTCTTTCTCTCTCTCTCTTTCTCTCCATGTTTTTTCTCTATCTCTTTCTTTTTTTTTTCTCATCCCTTTCTCCATTTCTCTCTCTAACGCAACTCTTGTATGACTTTTCTTCGCCTCGTCTGCACTTCTGCTAGCCCTACTCCCCCCCCCCTCCCGACACACACACACACGCACACAAACACACACACTTACTTACTTACTTACTTTTGTATTGGCGCCTTCAATCATCTCTAAGTTTAAACTGATTACCTCACCCACAGCACGTTTAAATTCATGCATATGTTTATTTATGTCCCGGCTTCTTGTTAGTCTTCATCAAGTGAAGTTTAATCTAAGTACATGGAACTTACATGACATATATAGGCTAGGCCCTTATATCAATCTTACGCCATCTTTAGAAATGTGCACAACACAGACGAGACCTGAGTAAAGTCAATAGTAAGGCTTATGATTTCAGGGAGGTAACTTGACCTTCCAAAGTTTGCCAAGTGTTTTGCCTTTCGATAAAAAGTGTTAGTGAGACTGCCCTCGATAACTCTGACTAAAATATGACATCACGGCGTACATTGAATAATTGTGTACACACCGTGACAACTTGATAGTCTGGTGTTGAATGTTAGCATTGATGTGACTTAATGGAACATACCTAGCTGAGAGGAGGCGGAAATGGCTGACAGTATGATAGCGCTGAAAAGTCGTATAACTCATTGTATTATACTGCATATCCGCATCACAAACGAGGAGATTAGAGACAGGATTAGTTCAGCGATCAGACCCCACGATGACCTGCTGACTACTGTAAAAAAAACGCAAACTAAAACTTTATGGCCATATTCACGAGGTCCTCAGGAATCGCATAGACATTCCTTCAGGGAACAGTACCTGGACAAAGAAGAAGAGGCAAACAGAGAAAGCGATAGGAAGACAACATAAAGACTAAACTGTTCTTTCATTGAAATACATTCTATTAAAGCTTAAGGACAGACAGGAATGGACAAAAACGGTTAACAGATCTTGTGTGGTGCCCCAGCGGTCTAACAGACTAAGGGATATGTGAAGGTTAATGATATTATAGTATGTCCATTATACTATCAATAACAGAAAAAGTGTACTTTGGAGTGGAGATAGCAATGTTTTATTTTCTTATCAGCTGCGTCGTATTAGAAAAAAAAAAGGGGGTGGGGGATACGAATGGGAGGTGTGGATGGGAGGCTTAAACAACTTGGATGTTTATCAAGGGGGGGGGGAGCTCAAAACCAGACTCAAGCAGAATTGTATTTCCTGAGAGCCTAAAGGCTGTATGGAATCCTTCTCCCAGATATCCCCCTCCCACCGCTGGTCCACATAAGAGATCGGACCTATGCACTATCAACGTGCTAAAAGAATACAAATTACGCTATATAAAAGCTATTCCAAACAAGAAATTCCAAACAAGCAAAATATAAAAATACTTTTTAAAAACAACAACTCTTATCTAAGTGTAAGAACTCTGCACTTACATCTATGTCTCTCAATAATGTAGAAATTATTGCCTTTAATCTATACCTGACAAAATACCATTAATTAATTGACTATTTAGTTAATGTTTTAATTGATTCATGTTTTGCTATGTTCAATACATAATTGTTTAAAACTTCAACTTGTTCCGAGAACGGCTGTTGGAGAAATAACTTCAGTTATCCAAAGGGACAAAACTTTACATATTTAGCCGTATCTGTGAATTCTGATTTCTTTCCCTTGTTGGTATCAAACAAAATAATTGATAACCAGTAAGTAAATGACTAATTGTTGTTTTTGTTTATTTATCGATTCATGTACTGTCTACGCCTATAAATAATTGTGTAAAGTTTCAACTTGATCATAGAATGGGTGTGGGAGAAAAAAAACGTGTTCAAATTTCTTACCAGACAGACATACAGACAGACAGAATGCAGAAAGACAGATTGAGTTCACATAAGCTCTGTAAAAAAAAAAAGGCTATTCCCACAATCACTTTATTTATACTTTTCAAATATTTAGTTATCTTGCGATAGCTTTATTTATAGTTATAAATGCTGTATGTGTATCTTACTCCATATAAAGGGCCTAGACTATATAAAGGAACCAGTGTTTGATCACACAACAGTTATTGAGATGAAATTCTATCCAACCATTGTATGAATGAGCCATACACAATTCTTGTCGTTACAGTAAGTTCTAACTGTGTATAGTATGTATACAATGTTTGTTTTTTTTCTATTTTAATTTCAATTACTTCTATTGGTGCACACTTTCTTCCTGGGTGGAATGTGAACGGAAAAGGATCAAAATACACATTGTTCAACAGCTCATGTTAAAGAATTAATCATTTAAATTCAAGCAGGGACGGATTTAAGGGGGATGGGAGCAGGGCCGGTCGTAGGCCACTGTAACCTATGCGGCAGCAGTGGGCCCCGCACTTTCATAGGCCCCGCGAGAATTCTAGGTTAAAATTATTAATTAAACCATTTTAACTTATTATTAAAGGATTCCTGGAATTCCGAAATTGTAAACTATACGAAAAAGTCACGAAAATCTCCTAAAATTATTAAAATCTTCTGAAAAATGATCCAAATTTCCTTAAATACAGACAAAATTGTCATCTCGGGGTGTCATTCAATATGGACAACGCCAATCCTACTCGAGATTAAAAAAAACGGCATTGTCAGCTTTCAATAATAAGGCGAATTTTAACCAAAACAAGAAGTTCAAATGCTTAACTTACTTTAATAGTCATTGGATACAAATATAGCCTAGATCTAAATCTCAATCTCGACCTCTAAAAAAACAACAGCGATATCTTGCTAGTCGATAGTAAATCTGAAATGCAGATCTGAATGTTTATCGGCTTTTTGTTGGAAAACTACTAACTACTGTAGATGGCTCGTAAAGTTAATTTGATAGTGATTTTGTTCTTAGTAAAATATGCATAAAATGCAATGACCTATCTTAATTTTTACTTATTAACCTTATCCAAGCCAGAATGGGCGTTTCGCATAGGGCACCGCAATCTGTAGAACCGGCCCTGGGTGGGAGGCGGGGCTACAGCCCCAACTCACACCAAAAGAAAAAGGCATCATTTTTAGCGCTAAAACTTTAAATCTTACGTCGGGTGACAACAATCTCTTGAGTTAGAAATGTCCGCTTGTAGCTGTAGTCCGAGACAGTGAGATTAAATTTACTTCTATTTCTTTCTTCTAAAATATAGTCTGCTTTTAGATATAAGTATTTTTAATGCATAAGTGGATCTTCATTAAAGTTTTCGCAAGAATGTCGGGGCCTACACAAACTTCTTCCTCGGGGACGCCACATACTTAAATCTGGCCTCGATTTCAAGCAAACATTTCGTTAATGGTTGTATGGCTGTTTAACTACGTTAATAAGGAGTCTTGTTAATAAGGCGAATATCATGGGTTCGATCTTCAAACTTATTTTTATTTTTCTCTATTTATACTTCAGTAACAAATAAAATATAAATGCTATATTGTTTAAAGATTAAGTAAGTAAGATTAAGTCAAAATTGATTAAAAGTGTTTGTTTATATTGCTTGTTTTTCTTCCCATCAGGCAATAACAAAATGGCATCCCACTTGAATATTGCAGCGTACATGAGAAGAGTGAACAAGTCTTTAAGCGTACTAAAGAGACTCAGCGTGCTACAGAACAGAACTGCCTTTCTCCTGACCGTATTCTCTTGTGTCTGGTGCCTGGTCTTTATAACGTTTGGCTACACAGTGACCTATTCCGCTTCAGGCCAAGGACCTGCACGTTACGAAAGTGAAAGAATTGTGCTGACACCGCAAACCTGCGTGCACCCGCAGCTGCTAATCGACGACCCTGTCATGGTTAAATTTTTACAACATCATCCACCCGCCGTCTGCAACGTAACTAGGAACTGTGTGTACGTGCTTAATGGAACGGTCCGGATTTTACGGCAAGTAGCCGCGAAGAATCGGGGCATTTCCTGCGATTACTACCCCGTACTACGCCTTGGAGACGGGAACATCACGTGGGGTCCTCCCACGCGGAACATAACTTCCGGTTTTAAGATAACATCGGATTTTTTCCGTGTCACCTGCAAGGCGAGGAGGGGTCGCCTGATGTACAACCGAGTTCATGCCGGCGTGGCCTTGACCCAGGATAGGTCAGAAAGACCGGAAGTCCCACTAGATGAAGGTTTTGGCGGCCTGGGAGTGGCCATCTTAGGATTCGATTCAATGTCAAGGATGTCCTGGCTGAGACGGCTTCCCAAGACGAGGGCGTACTTTCACGATGTACTCGGCGCCATTGAGCTGGAGCACCACAACATCGTTGGGGACGGCACCACGGCGGTCATGCTGCCCATGTTGACCGGAAAGTTCGAGTGGGAACTACCAGAATGTAGGTCAGTTTTTTTTTTTTTGTTGCTTTAAGTAAAATAATTAATGCTCACTTACCTAATATTAAACTATGAAAATGCCGCTTATGTTGCATCATTCACAACCAATCGCTAGCCTCTACACACCGTCACCATAGTAACACACAGACACGCTCCATAGCAGAGGGTCCTGGGCTTCCGAACCAAGTCAACTAAACTAATCTAAGTTTAAAAAATAATAATTTTAATTTATTTACAGACTTTACACAAAGTAGCACTTTCTTGGTTTACTAAAGTTACATTGCGATAATCCAAATAGAAATTAACACTCAACCTAATCTAGTCTTAACTGCTAAGTACTGTAAACCAACCAGAAACTACGAGAAACTCTAAAGTACCGTAAATCAACCAGAAACTACTAGAAACTCTAAAGTACAGTAAATCAACCAGAAACTACTAGAAACTCTAAAGTACCGTAAATCAACCAGAAACTACTAGAAACTCTAAAGTACCGTAAATCAACCAGAAACTACTAGAAACTAAGTACAGTAAATCAACCAGAAACTACTAGAAACTCTAAAGTACAGTAAATCAACCAGAAACTACTAGAAACTAAGTACCGTAAATCAACCAGAAACTACTAGAAACTAAGTACAGTAAATCAACCAGAAACTACTAGAAACTAAGTACCGTAAATCAACCAGAAACTACTAGAAACTCTAAAGTACAGTAAATCAACCAGAAACTACTAGAAACTCTAAAGTACAGTAAATCAACCAGAAACTACTAGAAACTCTAAAGTACAGTAAATCAACCAGAAACTACTAAAACATCTAAAGTACAGTAAACCAACCAGAAACAAGAAAATATATATAAAAAAATACTTCTTTAAAAAAACAAAGCTTATATTAAGTTTAATTGTATCAATTAGTTTGGATCAGTCATGTAATTATATGAATTATTGACCCAGACATAATACATCTGTGCGCTTAGAAATATTTTTACCAATTGTTTGGGTTTTTTTTTTTTTAGCTTTTAGCTTTCTAATGCGATGGTGATCCTGTCCCTTGTCTGGACCAGTTGGGAAAGGAAGAGAGGGGGGGGGTGGAGTATCTTGGTGAATGTGTACGTGATCGTTTTCTAAATGCATAAAAAAATGTTCACTCAAGGCTCGAGTTCTCAATGGGATATACCACCACATCTGTCAAGTACCATTTCTTTCCGTTGTTTAAGATACTAAACAAAATAATTATTTACCAATATTTAATTCATGGGTTAGTTTTTAAATTAATTCTTGTGTTGTCAGGTAAAAGAACTAATTATGCAAAAGTTTAGCTTAATCCAAGATTGCTTGTGGGAGAAATAACTTGTACAAATTTTCTTGCCAGACAGAATGAGTTGATATGAGCTTTGTAACAAGAATTACCAAAAGATATTTTAAAATGATTATTACTATTTATCTTCAAGCGTAAAACTTTAACTAAAATATTAACATGAAAAAAGGATTAAGATATAAGTGCCATGAACATTTATATATCTAGATTCTCGGAAGTACATCACTTTTGACTATCTGACATGATATTGGTTAGTTGTATTCTAATTGAAAGTAATTGTGACGTCAAGTCTGTTTCAACACTTCTAGATACTTAAAAAAAAAATCGGTGTCCGAAACAAGTTTTATTTGTTATGCCACAAGGCACAAGTGCTACAAAGTCAAAATTACAATAGGAAGTCATGTGACAGGATAGTTGTGAGACAGAGTCCTTTCGAAATGATGTACAGACGTTCCTTCATTACTAGAAGATAGTTAATAAATCACATTTTAAAATCACTTGTGCTCACTACTACTAAGAAGGGATCTCAAGTTATTTTCGTTGAAAATGTGTTCATCTTCATTAAAGTTGAATTAATTCAAACGTAAAAGTCAAAAGAAAACAAAATTTGAGAAACAATATTGATAAAAATAAAACTCATTAAATCTAGGAATTCGTTTTTCAATCAAAAGTTGCAGTTTGATTCTTCTGTTAAAATTGTTCTCTTTTTTTTCTATGTAATGTTAATTTAAACTTTATTTCACTTGGTAATAACATTTGACCGATATTCAACCATTAAAGTTCTGAATTAATTTTCTCTTCAAGAAGACAAATCACTCAAGGTCAAAACAACCAGCAATATCGCAATGAAGGACGGAACATTGTCCTACTGAGACACATTTTGGCCCGACTCCGTCCGGAAAGGATTTCCCCACTGTAGAGAGAGAGCGAGAAGACAGAGTCACATAGTTTGTACGAGTGTCCCCGACTTTTGAGGGTCATGGGAGGGGGAACGTGCCTGGACGGTCACTCGATCTGAAAGCGGGCTACAAGGCACTACGCCGGACAGCCCAGTTTCTTGCCAGAGCCCTACGGAAGGATTAGTCAGTCCTGCACTGATCCCAATCGGAGCTCATCTCAGGATGTCAATTGGCAAGTTCAGCACTAGCTTAGAGCAAAAATTAAATGAGTTTGTTCACACAAGATTACACAAAAAAAAATATTTAAAAAAAATAATAATAATAAAACTTTATGGAGAAATCCTATTAAAATAATTTCAATTCTAATTTGTTAAATCGTCTTGATAAAATGTAGACAAAAAAAATGGAAAAGGTTTTTTTTTAATAAAGCTTTTCTCTATTATTTTATTCTGGAAAGACTAGAATGTCTCAGCTCGAGAGTTATTGCCCGGTTCCAGCCCTTGGGAAATCTCAGATTGCTTTTTAGGTGGTAAAAGTCCGACTTTCACTAACCCTAACCCAAACCTTAACCGATAACCAGAATCAATAGGGTGAAATCAAGAACTATTATGGCTTACGGAGACAGGAAACAAAGATTCCTTTCTCCTGACTAGTCTTCTTGTAAAAAACACAACATTCTGCATTATTCAGATAGGGATTTCTTAACTAAATTCACGTATTTCAGCTGGTCAGGAAAACGGTGCCAAATATGCAAGATTGTTTGAAAACCTTTTATGTAACCTTCCGTGGATTTTGAAATCATGTTTTTAGACCAGGGGCAGTGCTATGCAAGTTAGAATAGAATAAAATGTATTCAATAAATATTATAATGAATTCTTCAATGAATATTGCTTATTATAAAGGGGTTTAGTGGACGAGCATTAAAAGCGCAGGTCTTTTATTTCCCCCCCCACGTGGTTCAAGTGTGCAGGTTTGAAAGTTTGAGGGACAGGGTTGGGGTGACAAATTCAAATTTAAATAAAAAGTCTAGCGCTATGGAAAAAGCTGCACAAATTTTCCATTGCTTGACTCTTTCAAAGTAGGAAAGACCCAGTGGCCCCATGCAAGTTAAGGCTAGAGGTCAGATACAAGTGTCCTTCATTTAAACATCGGCATTGCTCTGTGGAAGAAATACCAGAAAATGTTTTAAAATAAAAATTTTGTTTCAATTTTTTTTTAAACACCTAGATCAAAAGGGAAGTCAATCTGTTTTGTTTTGGTGATTATATTGCAAGAGGAAGAGTGGTTTGGACGCGGGAGAAACTTTACTAGTTTTATTTTGTTTAGCAAGGGATTTAATTTCTGTTTAGTTTAGCAAAGTGTCATTCTCTGCTTAGTTGTTCATTCTCCAGCGAATCTCTACTTTCGATTGTATTTTCTTCCACCTTATACATGCAAAGTCCTAACCCACCTTGGGCAGACCCTACTACCACTCCAGCCCTACCAGCACGCTGTACAGCAGCCATGAACAACTGAAGAGAACAGCACACTATTTTTCCTTGGCACAGTCTGCAAAAAGAGCTCACAGCCATGCAGTAAAAAAAGCTGGCTAGAAGAAGAAGAATACATACAAAGATGTTGAAGTAAACATTATCTCCTTTCTTGACAGTATCCTCTAGCCCCCAACTTATGGAGCATGCGCCAAAAGTGGCGCATTGCACAATAACAACTGGCGCATTTACCATTTCCCCCCCCCCCCCCAAGAAAAAGCATGCCTATTTGCAAAAAAAAATGAGAATAATCTATTTTTAGAAAAAAGGTTTCCCAGGAATTTAATGTACTTACTATTAAGACGCCAAATTGATCGAAATGTTTATAAAACTAAAAAGGAAACACGTTAGTTTAATGTCATTGTTAGCTTTGAATTGTTCAAATATGTAGTGACTTCGGTATGCTCTGTTATTGTACTCACGCGTTGGACATTTTTTGTATGTTGCCTTTTTGAGCTTTTCGTTATAAGAAAAAAAAAGGTTGCGATAATTTCAATATTTTTAAAGACCTTATTGGCCTTAAGTCACTCCAGGGAAAATGGTCCGACAGATTTAAGGAAGCATGGTCATGTCTAGGAAGTTATTAATTAAATAAGGTTAACCAAAGTAAACTTAGCGATCAATGACTGGAAGAGTTACTGGAACTAATCTTACTTTATTCTACTCGTTACCAATGGGAGCAAGCATATTCATTTGTATGTTTATATTTTTTAAATTTAAAACTGCTTACAGTGTTCATAAATTATAATTAGTTTATAGGACACATACAAATTATAAATTAAAATCATAATTGCAATCTAAAAATGTTGACAAAGACATATAACTTATAAGTTAAAATATATATAGATATAGATATATGGACTAAGAAATATATATATATATATATATATATATATATATATATATATATATATATATATTAAAGCTTTTATATAGTGCTAATTTCAAGCTTATAGCATGTTCAGAGCGCTATGATCTAATCTCAATTGTGGACCAGAAAAGAAGGGGGTATCTGGAAGAAGGTTTTCCGTGCTGCCTTTAGGCGCCCGTGTCGGGTTTCGAACCTCGATCCTCCTACATATGTAACCAAGCCAAACCAAGTTCAAGCGTACTTAGCCTCTGACCATGCTTCCCACTAGGATAAATTTATACCAAGTGCTCCTTCATTATTAGTGCCATTAGAGCATGGGACGGGTTGCCCGAATCAGCCAGGAAAACCATATTACGTCTCTAACTAACATGCTAGACCAGATTAACACATCGTTGGGCGTCATTATGTTCTCTTTTGAAAGAAGGTCTGTAATTTATAAGATAGGCTAAGATAAGCCCGTCTATCAGGAACAATATGCGCTATCTTGTTGCTTTTACATGCTACGTGTCAAGGCTATTCAATATTATGGACTAACTCCAATTGAGTGAGGGGTTCAGTGGCCCCATTCTCTCTTTGCCCATGTTACATTATAGACTTTACTTTTATGAAAGAATATAAGACGGGATTTTTTTTTCATAGATCACTACGCCATATCTTCAAACCGCTTACGTCACATCGGCTCTCAGTGATTCCTGTTGGAGAGTATTTCAAATAACGTGGGTAGCTCTCCAAAATATGTCAATCGTCCAACAATGACGTGAGATTCAGTACCTGGTACTGTCGGGTAATGACACTAGCAGACTGACCTTAATATGGGAATGTCTCTCAAGTGTCTGCGAACACTTTTATTGCAAAAGACTGTGTCATTATGACCTGTACGTGACTTAGAGAATGTCTTGTAAGCATTCAGTTTGTATGACTGTATCAGACTTTTTCAGACATGGCTGGCACAACGTATGTGATAACACATGTGTGTATGAGTGTGTAATTGTATGTTTACAAAGCTTATATCAACTTTGTCTGTTTGGTACACACTGTGTACACATTACTTCTCTCGCACACCAATTCTCGGATCAAGTTGAAACTTTTCACAATTATTCATTGGCGTAGACAACACAAGAAAACAAAAAAAAATTGTCAATTAATTACTGATTATTAATTAGTTAGTTTGATGCGAACAATGGAAGTTATTTCTTCAGTATTAAAAGATATGGCTAAATGTGTATGGTTTTGTCCACTTTGATAATTGAACACCCATTCTCGGATCAAGTTGAAACTTCAAACAATTATTTATTGTACCTAAAAAAAAAACATGAATCAATCAAAAAATTTAAAAAAATTAACCAATTATTCATAATTTATTTATTTTTTGTATTTCATAATTGAAATATCGTCTACATTCTACATTATTGAGAGATTTATTTTTTAGTGTACGTTCCCTTATAATAGCTTTGGGTTGTTCCTTTTTTGTTTGTTGTCAAAGGATGTTTAAATATATTTTGCTTGTTCAAACTTTCTATTCATTTTCGTTTATGGCACAAAGTTTGTTTGTTTTTCTAGTAAGGGACAGTGATGGTTCAACTTGGCGTAATGGAAACTATGGCCATTGTGGTTACTGCTGGTCTTATGTTTATTGTATCCATGCTTTTTGTTTCTTTGTTTATCTTGGTAACGACTTGTTTTTGTGGATACTGATTCGGAGTCACCGGCTTGTGGGTTATAATAGTGGCCTCGTAGCCGCCAGGAATAGTTTATGAACACATTTTGATTGGTCTTGAGACTTTACAAACGTCCCTACTTTGGAGATCGGTGTTATGTTGTACCCTGTACCCACATATCATAAAACATATGAATACCATCATACTTTAGGGTGAACTAAAAAGAGGTCATAAATAATTTAAAAAAAAAAAACAGAACCAGGGAGGGGGGGGGAGCAAGAAAGCAGCAGGTTTGAGACAACTTTCTTTTCATACTGACGTCTGCAGAGACATATCATTTTTATAACTCTGACAAAAGAGTTCTTGTCAATGGCGTGGCATGATTATCACCCTTGATTTTAAACGTATTACGCATTTAGCGAGACTATTTTTTAATATACTTAAGAATTCCCACCACGATATCTTCGTTGCATATAAAAAAAAGATTTGTTTTTAAAAAGAGGGAGGGGAGAAAGGGGAGGAGAGAAAAAAAAAACTACCATTACCAAAGAACTTTTCTAAATGTATAGATGTATCGTGCAGGGGGAGATCACCAGACCTAAAAAGCAATGGAGCTATTATTTTCAAATCGATCTTTAGCTCCCTTTGACAGACATTCACGCTGCATATCAATGTGCAGTGGGAAACGGGTAATAGAAAGGCGGGTGACAGGTTTAAAGGACTATTTTTTTCTAAACCTGGCCACAGAAGAGCTCATGCCTATTTTTGATTGAAAACCAAACTAATTATCATTATGGCCTTTTTTTTTTTTACGTATTATGCTCGCTGGTTTGGGGTCGGTCAATTGATCGAGCCAACTCATGCCATGCAGTTTCACTTGCTTGAATTTGGTCTACGTGTATGTGTGTGTGTGTTTATATATAGAAACGTGCCTGTGTGTGTGTGTGTGTGTGTGTTAGGGGTGAATGATCCCAACTGGTCCAAATGACGGACATGTAATTTTTGTTTCCATATTATTTTTGCTTAAAAGCGAAATAGCTTGTAATAAGTTGCAGAAGTACAGAAACAAACCCAAGACAAAAAAAAAGAGAACTGCGCGTGCTGAAGAAGGGGCGGGAATAAAGGTGCTCTTTTTTTTGTTTCTTTCTTCTAAGGGACAAAAATCTTTTTGAGTATTGATCAAATAAAACAAAAAATTTAAATGATTAATTTCCCTTTTTTTTTATTCTTTTTTTTTTATTCTTTTTTTTTATTATTATTAATTTTCCTTTTGTAAAAGTTTTTATTTTCTAAGTAAGATCTTTCATACCGTTTTTGCGAAATGCATATGTAACATAATAAAATTCTCTCAAAAATATGTTACAGTAACCACAACCACAAAACTATTTGTTAATGCTACTAAATTAGTCTCTCATAACTTACAAAAGACGAATTTCATTCGTTTAGCCATCGTTCAGTAGTCGTCTTTTGCGTGAACAAAACAAAACAGGTTCTTTCTTTACAAGACGTCTTACTGAACACGAAAAGGGAATCCTGCGATACATGACGTTACAAATGAATACATGACGTTACAAATGAATACATGACGTTACAAATACATGACATTACAAATACATGACATTACAAATACATGACATTACAAATACATGACATTACAAATACATGACAGTACAAATACATGACACACGTGCACTCTATGTTGCTTCATAAATATTTCAACGTCCCATCCCTACTCAGTGTGACTTTATTGGAACTGCGATTTTTAATTAGGAGAGGCACATTATAGATGACATGGAAATACGTAATGAAGCTCAGAACACAGCTTTAATCAATGGCTCAAAGTAGAGGTGGATGTTCGTTGTGCTGGCCACATGACACCCTAGTGAACCGTCGGCCATAGCAATAGATGACTTTTTCGTCATCTGCCTCATGGGTTGTGCTACATGGTGTGAAAAAGGAACCTCTTTTATTTTGAACTAATTGTATACATGAAATCAAGCTTCTAAAAAAAGATCAATCATTAAAAAAAATCAAGCTTGTAAAAAAAAAAATCAAGGTAGTAAAAAAAAATCAAGCTTGTAAAAAAGATCAAGCTTGTTAAAAAATCAAGCTTGTTAAAATATCCATCTGGATTGTTCTAATTTCAATTGTACAATGTCCTGTTGTAGTCAAAACCTTTTTTTTTTCTTCATGCATATATTCTAATAGAACATTTCTTTTTGTTTTAAATCTAGGAGAAATTTCCCAAATGCCACAACTATGGATGACTTTCCATTCCTATGGCATGATTTTAAAAAAGCTGGGTACCTGACATCATGGTCGAACGCCGCCCCATTCACAGCGCCCTTCAACTACAGGATGCACGGTTTTGAGCACCAGCCTACTGACTTCTACACTCGCCCTTTCTACTTGGCCGCTCACAATCTGACGCAAAAGGATGAGCCATTCTGTCTGGGCTCCCAGTCTCAGAGCCAGGTGTGGCTCAACTACTTCCGGGACATATTTGTCATGTACAAGGAGAAGAGGAAGTTTCTGCTTCACTTCCTGGTGGAGATGTCACACGACGACAACAACCTGATTACCATGGTAAGTGATATGGTCGATTACCATAGTAAACGGACCGTTTTATTACCATGGCAAGTGGTTTGATTATTACCATGACACGTGGCATGTTTGATTATTATGGTAAGCGGTATGTTTGATTTTCATTGTAAGTAGTGTGATTGATTACCATGGTAAGCGGTATGTTTGATTACTATGTTAAGAAGTATGTTTGATTATCATGGTAAGCAGTGTGTTTGATTATCATGGTAAGCAGTGTGTTTGATTACTATGATAAGAGGTGTGTTTGATGAGTAATCATCTTTTTTTTTTCGAAGTAACTACTGCAGATAAGAAAAGTGTTATGTTTGATTATCATAACAACTTGTTTATTTGATGACCACAATAAGAAGCTCATTATTATATGAACTTGATAGGTGGTTTAATAAGCATATTATATGATTGCCGTGGTATATGGTTTAACCAATTACCATGGTAAACAGATTATCATGGTAGGTGGTAAGCATATTTTTTCCGTAGTCATAGTAAGTGGTATATTTTATTACAATTGTTAGTGGTACTCTGAGTACCATGACAGTTGGTTCTTTTGATTTCCTAGATAAATGGTTTATTTGATCACCTTGGTAAAGTTTATTATGGCTAAGGTAGATGATTGAATGGCATGGTAAACCTTAGTTTGATTACCGTGTTACTGTAAGGTACATCATTGGATTAATACTGAAAACAGTCTCAACAATTTTCTAATGAAAGCTAAACAAATATAAAACAGCAAGTTGACCGAGAGCTCAGAGATATTAAACAAATGTGGGACGGTTAGCGGGATATTCATGCAGGTTATTTTTTTTTTTACTTTTTGTTTTCAACAGCAAAGACTGGAGGTCGTTGTGACAGCCTCATAACACCCTCGTATATCGTATTCCCTGTCGATATACATTTTTTTAAAGGAAATAAGAAATGTTAAATACCACGAAAAGTGATTCTTATAAACTACCTAATTAAACGGCCGATTCTAGAATGGCGGACATATTGCACTGGTCATTATAACAATAGATCTTGTAAGCTAAACATGAAATACATTCTGCCCTGAAGCGCTTAGCCTTGGGCGTAGTCATCCCTTGAGCCGGCCGCTGATAATTCATAATGAATGAAGCCCATATCAGTTTACTGTGTAGGAAAAAGGTCACGTCCGGTCTTTATTGTTTGCGTTCGGGGCTCGAGTCGGGTAAGTCTATTTTTAGCATGTTTCTCTCCTAACAAGTGTGAGTTTCTAATCCTGTCTTTACCAAAAGTAAAGATAGCTTCCGGTATGAGATATGAATGCAAGTTAAGTCAGAATGTCACTGAAGTTACAACGCTAAAGGTTTAACTTCTTCTCTAATGATGTTCATTTTCTTTACATTGGCAGTACTTAAGAAGTAAAGGAAATAGTAAATTTAGTTAGTTTAAAAGTAACACTTTTTGGTGCTACTGTAGTCGAAATACTCAGATCTTGTGGAATAAACCCAGCAACCCATTATCTAAACTGTTCTTGTTCATATTATTTGTTTCAGATGGATGACGACATCAAACGGCTTGTCCATTTTCTCTACACAGGTGGATATCTCAACAATACAGTTCTCATCCTGATGGGAGACCACGGGGCCAGATATAGTGAGGTCAGGTCAACCTGGTCCGGGAAAATGGAAGAACGTCTGCCGTACATGTCCTTCCTGTTTCCCAAGTGGTTCGAAAGGAAATTCCCGGAAGCGATGAAAAATTTCCGCGCCAACAGGAAGAGGCTCACAACGCCTTTTGATATGCACGAAACGTTCCGAGATTTTCTTCAGTTCGGAGGCACAGGGTCAGGAGATCTAGACCAGCGAGGCATCAGCCTGTTCAAAGAGATTCCTTCTAATCGGACCTGCAGCCACGCGGGAATCGCTCCACATTGGTGCTCCTGCCTTTCTTGGGAGGCCGTCTCTCCTGCGGACCCGGGCGCCACCAAGGCGATGCAGACGACGATCCAGACGATCAACCGTTTCACTTCCGGTTACCGACCCCGCTGCGCCCTGCTCTCCATCACCAACGTGACGTCACTGACCAAGCTCCAGACCAACAGGGATGTCCTCAAGTTCACCCAAGCGGACTCAGACGGCGGCATCTCCCGCCTGGACTTCAACTCGTCTAACGAAAGCGGTTACGTGCTGTACCAGTTGACGTTTGGGACCAGCCCCGGTGGAGGAGAGTTTGAGGTGACGGTTACCAACGACGTCTTGCGCCAACATTTCTCGCTGAATGAGACTGACATAAGCAGGATCAATAAATTCGGCAATAATTCCGCGTGCATTCTCAAGGAAGCCAAACAGATCAGGCAGTACTGTTATTGTAAGAACAATATACATCACGATATATAGCAATACTAAATCTGGAACTATATCAGTAGGCATTATATATGTTACCGGCAAAGTCCAAAGCCCATGCATTCTATGAAATGTCGGGTTTTTGTACTTTTCTGGTAGTGTATTCAGTCCAAGTCTATGCAATAATAATGTCTTTTTAGACAATGTGATAGAGACATACAGTTCAGTATTACGACAATCATACAATAACTTATTGACCATATAGTTGTAATATAATCATCGTTATCATGCACACGTTTGAAGTTTCTGGGTTTTGTAAGTCATTTTTAATTATTTTCATTGCCAAGTCTTGGGGTATTCTTTTACATTTTTTATTTTATGGGATTATGTCCCTTTTTTTTTGTTCTTACGTCTCTTTATTTTGGCATTCATGCCTGTTTTGGGTTATTCCTGCCTAATTTGTGTCCTTATTTGCGTTTTTTCGTTGAAATTTTTTGAACAAGTAAATTTTTATTTACAAAAAATGATGTTTGGTTGCAGTTGAAATGTATTTATCTGGATGAATGTTTGTAGAAAGTCTGTATATGAAATAATGCTCATACAATTCTTCTAGTTCTAAGCTAAGTTAGACATGAATACTTGTCCCAGTTCAAATCCACGTTTTTCTTCTAGTAGATCTAAAAGCATGTTAGTCATCCTCCGAACAAAATACAAACTCCTTCTTTCAACCATACTACCACACACACACACACACTCCCACACAAACATTCTTCCATACATACTCTTTATCACACATACCCTCCCACATATACCCACTTCCACACATGCCCTCTACCACACATCCACCTTCACACAAAATTAACCCCACACATCTTCACTCCCACATAAATCCACTGCCACTGTGCCCTGGTACAACCTCTCTTTCTCTACTGTCAACCACATGTATGTCAATCACATGTGTATCAACCACATGTGTATCAACCACATGTGTATCAACCACATGTGTATCAACCACATGTACATGTGTATCAACCACATGTACATGTGTATCAACCACATGTATGTCAATCACATGTGTATCAACCACATTTGTATCAACCACATGTGTATCAACCACATGTTCATGTGTATCAACCACATGTTCATGTGTATCAACCACATGTATGTCAATCACATGTGTATCAACCACATTTGTATCAACCACATGTGTATCAACCACATGTACATGTGTATCAACCACATGTGTATCAATCATATGTACATGTGTATCAACCACATGTGTATCAACCACATGTATGTCAATCACATGTGTATCAACCACATTTGTATCAACCACATGTGTATCAACCACATGTACATGTATGTCAACCACATGTATGTCAGCCACATGTATGTCAACCACATGTATGTCAGCCACATGTATGTCAGCCACATGTATGTCAACCACATGTATGTCAGCCACATGTATGTCAGCCACATGTATGTCAACCACATGTATGTCAACCACATGTATGTCAGCCACATGTATGTCAACCACATGTATGTCAACCACATGTATGTCAACCACATGTGTATCAACCGTAAACTACGACTTTTTAATGCGGTGTGATTTTAAATAGTATCAACAGCAACAACAACAAAAAAATCAACATTTTCTGTAAAAATAACAATTTGAGCTGTTGTTTTTTTTTTTAGCAAAGTACTGTAGTTTCGACTTTCGAAAAGCATTTTCTCTTAACAATGAGCTTCAAGGACGCTCGCCTCGACTCCACTCGTTTCCACCATTCAACAATGTAATGTGCTGTTGACTTACTTCCCTTTAAATACAATGTAAATGGCCGGGCATCCATTGGAGGTTAGGTGAAGTGACAATTGCATAACATCTAACTGCTGCGTCTCTTTAATGCTTAAAAATACAGTGTACGAATTGATTCAAACAAAAAACATTTATATATTACATATTACTTGATTTGTACTTTTTTGTTTCGTTAGTCGTCAATTTCACTCTTTTGGGGATTTTTATGATCAACCCAATGTCAAGGACGCTAAATTCAACGTTGCTGTTGCCAATCAAATAAAAAAAAAAAAAGAATTGAGCTGCGATGCCTGGCATCGAATTATTTTTTATTACCGCGAGATAGTGGCCCGTTTGTTATTGAAAGTGAAGATTGGAGGAAATTTGGAGGGAGACTGAAGAAAGGTTGAAGAAAGATTGAAGGAAGATTGGGGACTTAAGTAATAATATAAATAATTGTATTTTGAACTAAATCTAACTCGCTAACAAAAAATCACGTCTTTTCACTCTGGCAATCTAGAGTTGTCTGGCCTAACCAAGGAAGCTAACGACAACGCCGCTTATCTTGCATCATTCACACTGCATAGGCAGCATCTTCCAGAGTCACCATAGAAACACACACACAAACACACCATAACAGCCACATGCAAAACAATATTTAAAAATGCATTTGAAACAAGACCAAAGAATTTACGAAACTTTGCTGCCATTTTAAATGTTTAAATTACGATACATCCTAAGTAGTAAACACTCAAGAAAATAGGTCGACTAATTTTTCATTACATTTTTTATATCCATATGTACATATATGAAAGTATGACTTGAAAATATTTTTGCTCTAAAATTATTTGACACAATATTGGTTCTACAATTTTCCCCAATAACTTACCTTTCAAGTTTAAGATGCGAACTTAAAATAAAAATAAAAAATCTTTCTCCAGACCTATGTGGAGTTTGAGCTATCAATCATCCTTCAGTAATACATAGAATCTTTGCATCCGTTTCCGGCTAGTTAGTAAGGTCACTCATTTGTCTAGAAAACTTAAGAAATAATGACATAACGAATGAAAGAATGGTCAAACTTAAATTTAGCACATAGTCTCGTGCTCACCCTGCTGATGTCGTTAGTTTGAGCCAATGTCTGGCTTTTTCCCCTTCTCTTTATTGATTAATTTAAAGTAAAACGTTTCCTTTTCAGACCTTGCGAGCTATAGGTCACGTGATGTTACGGTCATTTGTTTCCTTGGACAACGGTCAACAACAAACCTTTGCTTTCCCCCAACTAAAGTCAGGTACCCATTAGAGTAGGGTGTACTCATGGGCGTCCTAAAAATCCGGAAATTCTAAATCCCAGTCTTCACCGAGATTCGAACCCAGGGCTCCAGGTTCGGAAACCAAGTGCTTAACCACTCAGCCACCACTTCCCTCTCCCCCCCCCCCTATTTATTAATTATATGCTAATAATTTCATTGTTGTTATCGTTGTCATTGCTGCTGTATATCGTTGTCATTGCTGCTGTATATCGTTGTCAGTGCTGCTGTATATCGTTGTTGTATTTGTTTGCTGTCGTATTTATTGTATCTTCTGTCGATGTCAAATGGCCAGGATTTCTTAAGAACTTCAGACAAAGGGATGTTCTTACCTACATGCCATGCTGGCCTCATGTAATAGTACATTGCGGAACGTTGTGCTAGGAATGAATTTCTAGAATAATTCAACTGAAATCCCAAATGAGTTGGGGGGGGGGGGGAGGGTTTACATTAAAAATTAAATATTACGCAAAATGCAGGGGCCCCCAAAGAGGTCAAGCCCCTCCTCCGGGCCTCCAAACGATGGAAACATTGTGGAGTGTTGTGCAAAGAAAGAATTTCTAGAATAATTCAGCTTAAATCCTCTTTATTCACATCTCAGTGGTCTTTGCCAAAGTGTATTCATGTTTTCAATTTATTCTGCAGCTCCAGAATAAACAACATAATCAGTTTTTCAAGCAGTGGCGTAGCTAAGGTGTGGGGGGAGGAGGGGGGAGAATTGGAAAATTCCCCCGGGCTCCCACTTGAGGGGGCCCCCAAATGAGGGGGGGGGGGTTCACATTTAAAATTAAATATTATGCAAAGAGGTCAAGCCCACCCCCCCCCCGGGCCCCCAAACAATGGAAAATTCCTAGCTGAGCCCCTGGTTTCAAGCCTTAACCTCAATATTGAAATATATTCGCTAAATTAAAAATTGAGGGAGAAAAAAAGGGGAGGTAATTGAAAAGTATCGGGTGAACGTGGTACAATGGTGTTACGTGGTACAATGGGATTACTTCCTCTTGGATTACTTTGAATGGTTGTTTTCATGTTGAGGTGTCTGGAGAGTGCCAATAGATTTTCAATAACTTGAATGTACTTGTGTTGCAAGGCACATATTCAACGAGTTCCAGAGATATTTAAAATAAGAAACCTCTCTTTCTCTCCCTCTTCATCTTTCTCTCTCTCCCTCTTCATCTTTCTCTCTCTCTTTATTTCTCTTTTTTTCGTCTCTCTCTTTCTCTCTCTCTCTCTCTCTGAACAACTACAACAGCAGCAACAATAACAACAGCAGCAACAACAACAGCAACAACAATAACAGCAAGAACAACAGCAGCAAAAACAACAACAAAAACAACAGCAACAGCAGCAACAGCAACAACAGCAACAACAATAACAGCAAGAACAAAAGCAGCAAAAACAACAACAAAAACAACAGCAACAGCAGCAACAGCAACAACAGCAACAACAACAGCAGCAACAACAACAGCAACAACAAAAACAACAGCAGCAACAACAACAACAGCAGCAACAGCAGCAACAGCAGCAACAGCAACAACAACAGCAACAACAGCAACAACAGCAGCAACAGCAGCAACAGCAACAACAACAGCAGCAACAACGGCAACAACAACAGCAGCAACAACAACAACAGAAACAACAACAATAGCAACAACAACAACAACAATAATAGCCACAAAACGAGAACATCAGGAGCTACTGGACTGGAACTAGACACTGCAGTTAGATCATTTTCAATCAATGCTTCTGGTCGTCTCAACACATTGTTACACCAGACAAACAAACAAAAAATAATCGAACTTGCTTTTTTTTAAGTAGCATCGTGATGTGGTCAAGTAAATTGATCGTACAGTTGTGTTGCTAGATCAAAGTTACGCTTGATTGGAAAAGGAGGGAGGAGGGTTCAGGCGCTAACACATCAATACCTCTTTCTTTCATTTGAATCCACGAGACTGATAGCAGACCGACCCGCTCATTGCGGTGTAGTGTATCGACAGCAGCCATTAATGGCGAATCGATTTTAAATCTAAAGTGCTATTGTCTTGTTGTTGTTAGTATTGGGTACCGTGACGAAGCTATCGTCATAGATACCATGTCATCTTTTCAATCGTCTGTGTTTTTTTTTTTAACGGAAATGTTTTTTCTTAAGGATTTGAATAAGAGATTAACCCTTTACAAAACAATTAGATCAATTAGATATTCATTATAAGACATCAGTTAGGCCAGGTTCACATCTAACTTCACATTCACTTTCACCTATACTGGACCGCTGGGGCACCACACAAGATCTATCAACTTTCTTTCCCCATTTTTCTCTGTCATTTGTCTTTGATAGAGTTTCATTCTGATGTTCTTTCTGAAAATATTGAAACCTGCATCGGGGGCCGATTTTGAGTTTGTGTTTCCACTGTCTTTGTAACCTTATTTTATTATCAGTATGAATACGGTTAAGAGATACTTGCGCGTCAAATAGGGGTATACTATTTAAAATTATAGAGCTTGAACTAATGTAAATAAACTTCTTCTTCTGAGTCCACCCAGCTCTAATGGGTACTTGACATTAGTTGGGGAAAAGTAAAGTCGGCTGGTCGTTTTGCTGGCTACAAGACACTCTCGTTAACTGTGGGACAGATGACCTATACATCATCTGCCCCATAGATCACAGGGTCTGAAAGGGGAATTTTTCTTTAATTATTTTGTTTGATATCGAATAAGGGAAATAACGTCTACATTTGTTGAGATATATAGTTGTAAAAGTGGAGTTATTCTCCTTAGATAACATCAGTGTTTTTTTTTAAGTATTTTGCTTGTTTTTGGCTGATATAGATAGATAGATAGATAGATAGATAGATAGATAGATAGATAGATAGATAGATAGATAGATAGATAGATAGATAGATAAAATAAGATAAGATAAGATAGGGAGAGAGCAAGATAGAAAATAGTTTACGTTGTAGTTTGTAGGGTTTTATTAATCAAGGGAACCAACTCATAATTTAACCCACTTTATGAACCTGGAGAGGTTGTATCCCTTTTAATATATGTTCCTTCTGACTGAATGCATTATTAATATTAAAACATCAAGAGATTAAATTTACAGCCACGTCAAATATTGTATGACCGTATCCATCCCCACAATACAATTCAGAGTTAATGTATAATACACTTTCCACGTAGCAAATCTAATTATAACTAATGATGGGTTGCTGAGTGGCACATTATATACCGACTAGATACAGAACTGAGGGTGGGGGGGGGGGGGGGCCAGGTTCGAATTCTAATGTAGACGAGCTTTGAATTCGAGGTTTGACTCAAGGCAGCGGGTAAACCCTCTCCCAGATAGTCCCCCCCCCCTCCCATATGTCCACAAAGAAGTTTTGACTAGAAACGCAACAAAATTTTACATAAAACAGTATTTTTATATATATAAAACAAAGTTGGAAATACAAAGTGTCCCCCCCCAAACCCCCCCCCCCCCCCCAAAAAAAAAATCTCCGTTAAGCGAATGAATAAATCTACACAAAGTAAATGCAATTCTAATGATAGGCCTATATATCTAAGACGGTGCGCAAAAAGTTTCTGAGCATCTATTTATTAATTTTGAAATGAATACATGCGGTAATTCCCGCTGACGTACGTGTGTTTAAGGTATATAACTTCTAGACCTCCAGACCCAGTTTAATTTGAAAGAGTATTACTTTTGGACAAAATCATAACGGTCACGTCAGAGTTCTCCCAGTGTGGTCAATAGAATGGTCATTCTCTTCCCAAAGGTGTACATAACGTGTCCAGTTTCTAGGAACATCGTTTCAAGAACGCTGCCAAACCAGGTTCCAGTATTTTGATCCGATGAAGAATTCGCAAGCTGATAAGATGAATGGTAAAAGGAAAAACATAAAAAAAACAAGATTACCTATCATTGTGACCCTAGATGTAAGTTTTCTGTACCAAATGCGCGAATCTATGAATGAAGCTTGATTTATTAATGAACAAGTCTGTGACCTATTTTTAAAAAAAACCTAGCTCCCTTGAAGTTTTTCATTGAAAATTTGTGATTGTTGTTGTTTTGTTTTGTTTTTTAATATGCTTGCATAGATAATTTTAAAAATTAGATGGTTCACTTTCGGAAAAGAAAAAAGTAGCTGTTGCATCAGAACTTTGAATGATCTAAAATATCATGATGTCCGAGTTTCATTTTCTCGTCTAGTTTCTGAGATGTAAACGGGACGGACGGACAGACAGGCCACACAAAACAAATTGCGCCTTTTCCCCTTCCGGGGGCCTCTAAAAATACTTTTTTAACATCGTAATTGTATCAATTGGATGCGTGGTGGTTGAGTGGTTAAGCGCTCGGCTTTCAAACCTGGGGTCCTCGGTTCAAATCTATGTGAAGACTATGATTTTCAATTTTGGGATTTTCAGAGCGCCCCTGAGTCCACCCAACTCCAATGGATACCTGAGTTTAGTTGGGGAAAGTAAAGGCGTGTCGTTGTGTTGGCCTCAAGACACCCTGCTCTTTAACCGTTGTCCATGGAAACATATCACCTTAACATCATCTGCCCCCTAGATCGCAAAGTCTGAAAGGGAGACTTTAACTATTTGTATTAATTAGTGTGTATCAGTTATTTAATTAAATTCCTAATAGATCTTGACCAGCAACAATAAATCTCTGCGATTAGAAATATTTTACCAATTATTTTTGTCTAGCGCTATTTCTTGCTTTTAGCTTTCTTAATACTCTATGATCTTATCACTAGTCTGGACCAGTTGGGAAAGTGGGGGGGGGGGGGGGGGGGTAGAGAAAGAAAGGGATGTCTAGGTGAATTTTTTTTCTGTATTCACTTTTTAAAAGCATGTATAAAGATAAAAGAGGGGGCGATCTGATTTCGAACTAATACCTCAAGCCTTCTTAAGCCGACATATTGACCTAATGAGGTGCCTCTGAAAATAGAAGATTGTTTAGTTATTTATTCTTTGCTACAAACTTTAAGACGGTGACCTATACAGGGGACTCATTCAGCTTATAACACTTCAGTCAAGTACAATTTCTTTCCTGAACCAAACACAGTAATTAATTACCAATAGTTAATTTAACTAATGGGTTAATTTTTTTACATTGATTCTTGTGTTGTCAGGTAAAAGAAATAATTGTGAACATTTTTCAGCTTGATCCGAGATTGGGGTGTCGAAGAAATAACGTGTGCAAACATTTTACCAGAGAGACGGACAGACATGCAGACAGGCAAAATGAGTTGATATATTGGCTTTAAACAAAAAATAACACATTGGTTCCTAAGAATTCAACTCTCAAGCATTCATCTTTTTTTTTCAATGTTAATACAGACTTTCAAGATTTTGATATCAAGATGGCTGAGCTCGGCGTTTGCCAAATCTGACCGGTTAGAGAAAGCTCTGAGAATGTTTGGTCAAGACATTAAGGACAGAGAGTTCAGCAGACGAGATGATCTGAGATATTTTTTTTTTAAAGTTTTCGGTATTGTTTGAAATACTACAAAGTCACGTGAAAGTATATTTAAAAAAAAACACTTTCACTCCAAACATTTTGACACAAAACACTTTGACACAAACCATTTAGACACAAAATATAATCACACATGAATAATATATATGAGAATTATTTTATTATTATTATTATTATTATTGTAGAAACGAATGAATATTCATTTTATGGCACTGCCAGGGTCGAGTTTCGTTACAGAGAAACAAAATTCGTTGTAGTTTATTTAACAGTGCCCTCTGAGAAATTGTCTGATGATGTGGCAGGTCTGCAGCAGGACTGCTCTTTGACAGGGAATAAGGATCCTCTTAGGAAAACTTAGGGCCTCGAATGTGTCTGCGAAGTCAGTTGCCATTATCCCCTCGGTTGATACAGAGTATCAACAGAGTATATTCTTATATTAGATAGCCTAATCTCTAAGCTTAGATTGTCATATTCTCTTCGGTATTCAATTTTCAATTATATTGTGTGATAGTGATACGATGATGGTATCTCTTTTGTTGATAAACAGTAAATCTGGGCGCATGATATCTTAGAGTTTACCACAAAATGACACCAACAACAAATGACATGGTGACACTGACGTAAGCGTATGGCGCGAGCTGTTAAAGGCCTACAGACATGTGAGGAAGTCCCCCTTTCAGACCTTGCGATCTATAGGCGTACGATGTAAAGGTCATCTTTGTCTACGGCTGACTTCTCCATTATTTTGTGAGATAATAAACTAGTGGGCTGAAATGTTGTTTTAAATTTAATAACATGAAATGGTGAGTTTGTAATTAGTTTGTTCCCTAGTTGTTTCTATTGCGTTCTCTTTATGTTATAATACATTTATCTACTTCTCTCTCTCTCTCTCTCTCTCTCTCTCTCTCTTTCTTTGTCTTTCGTTTTTCTCCTTACTTTTCTAAACAGCGTCTCTATTTCTTCACTCTCTCTCTCTCTCTCTGTTTCTCTCTCTCTCACGCACACACACACTCTCTCCAACTAACACACACATACGAACCATCCGAAAGTAGTACGCTGCGAAATTCTTTCACGCTCCAGGCCGGAAAAGGTTTGTTTGATCTGCAGTAAGGACAAGACTGCAGACCCAGCAAAGCAAATCTTCAAGTCTCTTACGAGGGATGAGCTGCGCAATGTGCCGCTGGACAGACAGTGTGATACCAAAAAGTGTGTAATTTTACTGGGCCCTTGAAGACAAAGGCGTCTCCACCTCTAGTTTCAATTAGACCCAAATCTGCATTGGTATTTGTGTTTTGGTTTGTTGTTTTGAGATAATAGTTATGTGTTTCCTCCACAGACCTAAATAAAATATATATATATATACTTTCTCAAGCACAAATTATAGCAACGCTTGCCGCTCCAGACCAGGCTTGTGTAGCCACAACATTGTCTACCTATATTCAAGAAAAAGAAACCAACATCATTGTCTTTGGATGTATAAAGTCGTTCAGTTGTGTGTGCGTGTCTATGATATTCACTGGCACTGTAACCCATCGAGAGTTTCTTCATTTCAGAACAAGAAGTTGAAAAGTGTCATATTTTGTATTCTGATATAGCCTAAATTTTAAAATAATGTAATTCATCTTCATTTCTAGATTCTATACTATTGGTAAAAATAACTTTAAAAAAATAATGTATTCCTTTTTTTTTTTTTTGGTAGTGTTTACTTCGCATCTTCTTTTGATTCGATATTGTTGCTCTTGCGAAAGCGGTAGACATTTCTAAAGGCCTTACTTAGAAGATGAAATGACATCTCTTAGTTCAAATATTTTAATTTTTGAAATATTGGTAGTAATGTAAATTTACAGGGCTAATATTCAAACATGGATTTAAAATATTCATTCTTTTTTACCCTTGAAAATGAACTAACTGCCATCAAACTTTGTCTGAACTTGTCAGGAAGTCGGAGGGTGCATTCCACAGTTTGAGAAACATTGCTTTATGTTATTCCTACTTCATAGAATGGGAGGCTCGGTGGCTGAGCGGTAAAGCGCTTGGCTTCCGAACCGGGGTCCCGGGTTCGAGACTGGGATTTTTAATTTCGGGATCTTTGGGCCACCCAGCTCCGATGGGGAAAAGTAAAGGCTGTTGGTCGTAGTGCTGGCCACATGAAACCCTCGTTAACCACAAGGTCTGAAAGGGGGACTACTTTATGAAGAGAGAGAGCGTGTGTGTGTTTACAAGGTGTTTATGAAGAAAGGAGTATTTATTGTTAGAGAGAACGCATTAATTTAATGTCAGTCTGGTAGAATGATGCAAGATGAGCGGCTCTGTCGTAAGCTGTGTTAAGTACAAGAGACGACTCCAGAATGCCAGAGTGTAAAGACGTGTTTTTAAGGTGAATTATATTTCTTTAAATATCAGTTTATTTCATCTCAAGTTGAATCTGTCTGTATTGTAATCAAAGTTCTATTCCGTTTTGTTCACAAAGAAGTTATTCAAATTATTTCAAGTTTTATAAGTTAAAAATATAATACGACTACAGCGGTCTGGTTGCCTAGCAGCGGTTTGGTGCTGCAAGTCAACGACCGTGAGCATCGTCTCCCAAATTGTATGGCCTCTCTTCAATATGGATCTACAACGATATCTCTCCCATGATAAGAACTCTAATCGTACTCTTTCATTTATGTCCGACATTATCTCCAGCCACTCTAAAACAAACAAAAAATGCTGTTGATGAGAAAACTGTGTATGTATGAAAATTGCTTTTCAGTGTATGAATATTTGATTTAAAATGATCTCTATTATATAATAGTTGTGTCTGCCTTGAATGACATATGCAGATCAGGGCCGTGTTACGGTTATATAGGTAAGTAAACTAGTGAACTTATAACTAATAAACTAACAAACACGAAAAATGTTTTTGTTTGTTTGTTTGTTTTTGTTGGGGGGGGGGGGCCAGTTTATGGCTTTTTTTTTATTTGTTTAGTTTTGCTAATAAATAATTAAGCAAAATATTTAATATATTTTTTAAAAAAGCATAAATAAAGGGAAAAAAATCGAAACAATTACTGCCATACCTCTGAAAGCTGCAAGAATTATTTCCCTTTTTATATATAAAATAATATCAATAACTTAGCGTTAGTTAATTCTCTAATTGGTTAATTGTTTCATTGATTCATCTGTTGTCTTCAACAATGAATAATTGCCATTTTCATTTTGATCCGATAATGGGAAGTGGGAGAAATAACGTGTACAAGATTTGTACCAGACAGACAGACAGACAGAGTCAATATAAGCTTTGTAAACACACTGAATTTTAACTGCAGGTATTATTTTCAACGTGCACTAGAGTCTTATGAGAAAAAGTAAATACCATTTTAAAAAGTAATCCCACATTCTAAGCGTCCATAATTCAAAGTGTCACCGATGTAAGTTTTCAGACTCCATAAATGTCACTGGGGTTGTTACAGATGTAGGCGTGGTGACACTGGGTTCATATTATTGAATGTTACTTTGGATTCTTGTGCGCGTGTTCTGAGTCTTTTAAATAATGACGAACATAGAAATTCACAGGCTAACACCGTATCAGCAGACAAGACATTTATTAAGATGAAATTATATATATATATGTATGTAGGCAATCCAACCGTATGGCTCAATGAATTAATAAACAATAACTTCCAGAACTCTTTGTGAAATTCTGCATAAATTCAAACAACTTAAGACTGACACCAAAAAGTAGCCTATCAATCCCTGACAGCGGTGGTCAATGACTGAGATGGATAGAACGTTACTCCTCGTGTGGTCAAGCTGTAACTGGCCAGTTTGATCTCGTGAATAGCAGCATAATACACAGGTCATTGCACTGCATCATGCCATTATTCCCGAAAGTTTCCTGACTTCATTTCATCTTTGTATCATAACAAATGGTGTCAGAAGTAGGTTCTGACTTACCTAACATGGTAGATGTAGGCTTTCATTTACACAACATGGTAGAGGTAGATTTTGATTTACACAGAAACTTGTAACTCCTAATTACATGTAATATAGTAATAATATAGTAATATAGAGAGAAAGAGAGTTGGAGTGTTAAAGCCATTCACTAAAAGAAAAAGAGGACAGAGAGAAATTAGCTAAAAAAAAAAGATACAGACATTAGCTAAGAAAGTGAAGACAAGAGAAGCAGCTAGAGAGGAAGACAAAGAAACAGTCATGGACCTTTTTTACTTGTTTGTTTTGTGTTGGGTTTTTTTTTTTAAGTGTCAAAAGGTTGAGTAACACTGGGTTAGGGTTTAGAGACATGGTTAAAGGTTATGCTTAAAGAGTGAGGATTTGTGGGTAATGGTTAAACTTAAAAGTTAGAATATAATAAAATTAGTCCTAGTTAGATTGCATTGGATTAATGATCGCTCAAATGTATTCATTTGTTTCCATTTGTTTGTCAAGAAAATAAATTATTTGCATACAATTTAAACAAAAAGATTTGAACACAAAAATTGAATCTCTTTTTTAACTGCATAAATAATAATCTGTTTTTCTATTTATATATTCCATGTATCTATGTATCTATGTATCTATCTATCTATCTATCTATCTATCTATCTATCTATTTATCTATCTATCTATATATATATCTATCAAGTTTTTGAATAAATAAGCGCATAAACAGGAAATTAGACTTTCTGATAAATACAAGTACAACATGGACCACGCCACTAAACTGCCTTTTACGAAGGGCCGGCTTTACGAATAGTAGTGCCCAAATTAATGGATGCTTGCAAAGGCCCCTCTTCTAAGTTTTTTGTTTTTAATTACAATAACAACTACTACTATTAATTAGATCATTATTTTGTCAGTCCTATCAGTTTGATATACGGCAACTGGTCCATACTTTATGTGAGCCACTCCCAGAGTAGAGATGGTATGTCGGGGCGAAGGGTATATTATTCAAGCACCAATTCTTTTTAGGTGCTCATTTTCGAACGCACCTTCATTGTTGCGTTGCGTGTTAGCTGATGGAGTTTTTCTGTTATTATGCTGATATAATGTTTCTTTGAGGTCTGTCTGTGTGCCCCTGTTTAGGGTGAGACTCTAAGGCAGTTGTTTCGATGTCATAGTGGGATTAGATTGGACCTTTCAAGTTGTCGTTCTTGCTTCTCTACAGGGAGTTAATGAAAGGCTTGTAGGTTGAATCTACACTACAGTCAGCAGTGGGCCAGCGTTGTACGTTTGTTGTGTAGAGGTCAAGTACGTACTAATGTGTTGTGTAGATCTTATGAGACCACAAGGTGCAGAGTGATTCTTTGATTAACATAACACCTATGTTATAATATTTGTGAAATTCGATAATAGGTTACTTTATCATTTTGTTCATTGTAAATTACTTAACATCTTGGCCTGTAACAAAAGGCATATTGATAAATATGCTAAATGTAAAATTGCGGGGACCCTGCCAGGCGCTGGGCCAAACTGTGAGCTATCGGTCAAATCGGAGTAAGGCCGCCCAGCCATTACGTATGGTCAAAATATTTAATACAATTTTTAAAAAAACAACATTAGGCAGCAATGGGTTAACTCAAACGTCCAGTAGGAAATGACCTGTACTTCTTACCTAATTAACTTTATAACACTGTGACAGATATATATATATAGTGATTTCTGGGTTTAAAACTTACAACATTTATTGATTAGAAGTCGTCCATTCATTTTAACCTTTAAAAGCTTAGTAAAAGTAAAGTTAAAGGAGGGGGGGATATTATGATTACAAGGAAAGGGGGGGGGGGGAATAGAATCTGCCTGTGACCGCTAGGATCGGGCCAGAGGGTACCCGTTAATGGTGGACTTGACATTTCGGCTGGTCATCCAGCCTTAAGCAGTGACACGGTCGTTGAAGTCATCAAACAGAAGACAAAGACTCCCTGTCTTAAGATATGGGAATATACCACTCATCATTGCAGTTGGGGTTTGGTGGATAAGGATTTGGGATCGTGCGAGCAGAATTAGAAGTATCTTTGACGGTGCTGAGCGACTTTCGTAAATGAATCCTAATGATAGATAAGCAGCAAAGGAGAGATACGTCACGCTGAGAGATAAGCAGCAAAGGAGAGATACGTCACGCTGAGAGATAAGCAGCAAAGGAGAGATACGTCACGCTGAGAGATAAGCAGCAAAGGAGAGATACGTCACGCTGAGAGATAAGCAGCAAAGGAGAGATACGTCACGCTGAGAGATAAGCAGCAAAGGAGAGATACGTCACGCTGAGAGATAAGCAGCAAAGGAGGGTTACGTCACGCTGAGAGATAAGCAGCAAAGGAGAGATACGTCACGCTGAGAGATAAGCAGCAAAGGAGAGATACGTCACGCTGAGAGATAAGCAGCAAAGGAGAGATACGTCACACTAAGAGATAAGCAGCAAAGGAGAGATAAGAGACAATGAGAGAGTGTTGGGGAAAAAAAGGCGGGGGGGGGGTGATGCGCGGGACCTATATTTCTTAAAGCCTTGTGGGTATGGCGTAAGAACATTAAGTTTATGTAAGAGATTATGACTTTCCTACGTATTTACTGTATAATATTTTCTGAAGTTTTTCGCTTTATATTAGCATGTGGTGTAACTCTAAAACGAATAAGAAGAATAAAAGCATATACTTTAAAAGAAATTATATATATATATATATACAGTGCTTTTTTTTTGTAAAAGAATAAGTGCCGGTACTCAGTGATGGATTGCTGTACTTTTAACTACTAATAAATTAAAAATAAACGTTAAAATACAAGAAAAATCATAATTTATTCCCTACATTTAAAAAAGGTGCCGTACCGTAACAAAAAGCACTGTATATATATATATATATATATATATATATATATATATATATACGCACACACATCTATATGTATTGTCAGTGGCGTCACTAGGGTGGGTTTCAGCAGGTGCAGTCAGCTCAGGGTGTCACCCCCCCATACCCCTCCTTTAAATCGAAATCGAAGACATTGCCATTAATCTATAGTTCCATTTTGCAAAAAAGCAACCATAAGTCAATTACGTTGTTTTTTTCTTCTGGATTTCAAACTTTTAAACTTCTCATATAATCAATCAAATTTAATGTCTTTAACGATTTCCTTTTTATAAAATTCCTATGACTAAAAAAATTCATAATTTTAATCTTTTAACATCCTTTTTCACATGACGCTAAACATAGGCAATGTTAAGAAACGGTTCTTGGCTTTGCTAAATGATTTAGAGATATTCTTTAAGGTCTAAACTCTTAGTAGCATATGAATCATGCATTGTCAATTTTGTATTTTCTTCACGAATAACTTTTACTGCCTTTAGATTTCTTCACAGACATGGTATTTCTGTTTAAATGTCACCTTTCGGAAAATCAACATTTACGCCAATGTTTTGAAACGGACATCTACAATAGTTCGTCGGTTGTTGAACTAAAGAATATTTGATTGGATTGCCCCAAATGGATCTGCTACATCAATGATTACATATATGCATGTTTTTCGTATTTACATCAATGATTGCTTCCAGTAGGAGTCGAAGCTCAGCTTTAAAAGAAGATCATTGCACATACGAATAAACCTCTTTTTTTCTTCTTATATAGTGAGTCCGGCATCTTGTGATTGCTCACCTGACATTTTCTTCTAGTTTTTATTTTTTTGTCTTCTGAATCACAATGTGTTTTTTTAGAAGAGCCTTTTTTTATATAACACTTTGCACTGACGTGGTAAGCTTTTGCTAAAGAAAAGGTTTAATTAGTCACCACTTTGTCAATAGTTTAAAATAGGCCTTCTCTTGTCACACTTGCCACACTATTGTGTATCTTTGGCCTTCTGGTATATCCCCTCTCCCAGAAAAAAATAAAGTAAAGATAGGTAAAATAAAAGATCTTAAGCTTCGCCTCTAGTGGCGGTAATTTCAGAACGAAAAAAATATTTCACTTGCACCAAAAAATGCTAGGAAAAAAGGATTTTCTGAAAAAGAATGTTGAACACATTAAGTGATTAAGTGAATGCTATACACATCTATTAAATAGCTTTTCTGTTGATTCTTAATTATTTCCTAAACTCCTCCCTGGTTCCAGACATTAAGTTAAAGTCATACCCCTGAACTTCACGTGTCAACTCAAGCTCAACCTTTTCTGACATTCTAAGATATTAAGTTTGTCTCATTTTTTATCCCTTAAAAACTTCTGAATCTGATCAGTGTCTGCTATGTCAGGTGTGCTATGTCATGTGTGCTATGTCAGGTGTGCTATGTTAGGTGTGCTATGTCAGGTGTGCTATGTCAGGTGTGCTATGTCAGGTGTGCTATGTTAGGTGTGCTATGTCAGGTGTGCTATGTCATGTGTGTTATGTCAGGTGTGCTATGTCATGTGTGTTGTGTCAGGTGTGCTATGTCATGTGTGTTATGTCAGGTGTGCTATGTCATGTGTGTTATGTCAGGTGTGCTATGTCATGTGTGCTATGTCAGGTGTGCAATGTCATGTGTGTTATGTCAGGTGTGCTATGTCAGGTGTGCTATGTCATGTGTGTTATGTCAGGTGTGCTATGTCAGGTGTGTTGTCAAACAAAATACAAAGGTGTTTACAGTCATTCTGACTAATATCTTTTACGTCGACTGCTAAACTTTTTAAAAATCACAGATGTACTTTCAGCTATGGGCTTTATCTAAATAACATTTCCATCATCTCATGGAAATTCTTTATTCAATAAAGACTCGTTGTTAATATGGTCACAAAAGGTAAACTATTCTGCTTTTATAGACACAGTCCGTGTAATAAAACATTCAATTGTTTTTCTTCTTTACACCAATCAAAGCAACGACTTCCTTGTCAATTCTATTTGTAGCCGGATGCCCTTGTTTTCCTATTTTCCAATCCAGATGAAATCTTCATACGTCTTTTCATATTCTAATTACGGACTCTAGTTCAAGCCCATATTAAATTAAGTTACACATTTCTATTTTCTTTCTATGCAATTAGTTGAAAATTGTAGACAACAAAAGAATACAGTTGTTGTTTTTTTGTTGTTGTTGTTTGGGGGGGGGGGGTGTTCGCTATTAAGAGACTAAATCGTCCTCATCAGAACCAGTTTTGACAACTGGTGTACTTTTCAGTTGCTATGGATAATGTCCTTCGTAGATCATGTGAAATTTGTGCCCACCAAGACAAAAAATCTTCTGAAAAATTAAGTCTATCATTGGACTAACACACTGTGTTCTTCTTTTACAGAAAAATGAAATAACATCCTATGTTCAGAAATCTCAATGGCCACCTATTTACTTTCCGATTCTACAAAAATTACATTAATTACATGTGAGATTTCAATAATATTTTATGCCCGAAGAATGTCATCATTTGTTAAACAGAATAGAATTTCATTTAAAATTTAATCTGTTTAGTCGAAATGAAAAGATAGACAAAACAAAAAAAAAGTAGACCTAAATATTAATTGTGAATAACATGTTCCAATGCTTATCCATTGTCGTTTATTTTTGTATTATTATTCCCAAAGCGTATTTTTTACTTGGGTGTCACCCCCTTAAAGGATGTCACGCGGTGCGGACAGCACACACCCCAGCACCCACCTCGTGACGCCACTGTGTATTGTTTAGTCTCTTATTTCGATAAATGAAAAAAGTAGTATAATTGAATAAACTCTCTCTGTCACTCTCCCGTCAGTGTCTGCAGCAGAGAAAAACAGCAGGCAGTGTTCGAACTCGGGACCATCACGATGACACTTCGAAGCGCTAACAACACGACCAGGCAGAATGCTTGTGTATGTTTGTCTTCTAGTTTTATATTACAAATAAAAACAAAACAAGAACCATCACTCTCATTCTGTTACTTTAAAAAAAAAGGTGAAAATCTGCAGACGGCATTTTGTTTAACGCAACACACAAGAGGTCACCGTTTGATTTCCCCCCCCCCTTTTTTTTTCTTTTTTCCCTTCCCCCCCAAAAATCTGTATTGGTTAGATGTCAAACTGTACCGTGTCAGATGTGTAATTATGATGTATGAATCAGTGACACTGGCGTGTAGTAGCCGGCTTCGTATTGCGTTTATGATTGATGTTGTCACAGCAGAAGTGAATGACCGCACGCTAGTCAGCGTTTTACTAATTACCTTGCAGTGAACTTATATCAGATCTACTCTATATATACATTGGTAATATTCTTCTTGGAGAATGGACATAACCAATATTCATAGTTAAGCATAACCCTAGCCCGGAGAAGTTTTGATGTAAATACTAATCAAGACAATTTCAATCCCAGTACAAGCTGCGTATTATAGAGGACCTTGAGATACGACTAGAATATAGTAGCAGGCTTACTCTCCAGACCTGCTACAATAGTCAACCATTTCTTCTATATTGATCTAACTATTAGCTCGAAACGATTCGTTTAATTACCAGTCATTCCCCCCTCCCTATTCCCCTTAAAAATAATAATTAATAATAATAATAAAACACCTTGCAAGTGCATGTTACGCTCAAAACTTTTTTTACAAAGCTTATATTAACTCACACCGTTGAGTCTGTCTGGTATAAAAGTGTGTGCACGGTATTTCTCCCACACCCATTCTCGTATTAAGTTGAAACTTAATTGACATAGACAAGACATGAATTTATAAAAATTAACCAATTAGTCAATTAATTACTGGTAATTAATTATTTTGTCTGATACCAACATGGGAAATAAGCAAAACGTAGCAAAACACAAATCAATAAAAAAAAAATAACCATTTAGTCAATTAATTTTTTTGTTTGGTAATGAATAAGGAAAATAACTTCTACGCTGGTTTGGTGAAATCATCGTCATCAAATAGTTTCTTTCCAAGAACAAACAAAAAAAAAACGCTAGGCCAACAGCAATGAAAACATTTAAATATTTGCTGTGTTACGCCATAAATTGATCCAGTTAACTGTCAAGACCTCAGTCTTTATGGTGTCATGACAATCCATATACTGAAAGTCAGACCACACACACACACTCACACACACACACACACATTTCTTTCAGGCTCATGTGCCAGCTCTGTTAAAGAAAATATCAATGGCTGTAACATTGAAATAGAAAGTAGTTTTTAAAAAAGCCAACTCTTCTGTCAAATGTGGTAAATAAATAAGCCAGCGGAAATAGGAACGAAGAAGGAAAATACACCAAAAATACACCAAAAATAGACAAATTCTTTCATCCGAATTACAAGAAAGACGTTATAGTTATAAGCTATCCCGACATGACCAACGTCTAATTTTTCGCTTCAGAACCGACACAACAGAATGAGACATATGTTCCGGAAGGTGATAATTGCCCTTGCGGAGTGTCATCAGAAAATACTGACCATATGCTGCCTTCTCCCTCGTCAGGCCCGAACAAGATGCTAGCCCCAAAATCACCCCTGGCAATCAAATTATTAAATAGAAACTATCTGATATAAACTTTCGGCATGTAAATAATGAATGAGTTTAGTGTGAATGGATATTTTGGTTTTCTATAGTTATAATGTTTTTTCTTGGTGTAATGCACAAATTGTAAGACAAATTTTCATATGGATTATTATTATTAGTAGTAGTAGTATTATAAGAAAAACTATGTGGAGAGCTGCCTGATCTGTGCAATTCATTACATATATTTGACTTGTCATCTAAACATCCCTGCATAATAATGAGGGCACAGAAGAAACATTTATTTTTAGATAGTTTCCCTTTTCAGACCTTGCGATCTACGGTGCAGATGATGTAAAAGATCATCTGTTTCTGTGGCCCGCGGTTAACGAGGGTGTCATGTGGCCAGCACAACGACCAACCGCCTTTACTTTTCCCCAACTAATGTCAGGTACCCATTAGAGCTGGGTGGACCCAGAGGCGCCCTAAAGATCCCGAAATTAAAAATCCCAGTTTTCACCAGGATTCGAACCCGGGACAACAGTTCAAAAGCCGAGCACTTTACCAGTCAGCCACTGCGCAACCTTTATTTTTAGATAGCGATAGGAAATAGACCTGTATTCTACAACAAATTCTATCCCCCCCCCCTAAAATTTTTTTTTCTTCTTGTATGAACGCTGATCCAAGTTATAAATAAATCAACTCATCTTATCTTATCTTATATAATACAGACGTTACTTCAAAAAAGAAGATGATTACGTCCTACGCATCATGTATTCAGTCATGCATATTGACCAATGACTTAAATTCTGCCAAGTCACTGGTTTTCCTGGCTAGCTCAGGGAACCCATTTTCTAAATCAGCTTAATTAATTAATTCAGCTAAGTTATATGAGATATATATTTTTTTAAAAAAACATACGATGCTCCATATTCTAGAATCATACTTTGGTTACTCGTGAGTATTTAAGTTAATTAAAAGTTTAATCACTTTTTATAACGAAACAAATAGCAATGTTGTTATTCCCGACACGGCTCAAAAAAAAATATTTTTTTTTAAAGTAAAGATTTAATATTATATTAGTTGTGAGGTGTTAGTGTGTTTTTATTATTATTGTTGTTGCAATTGTTCTGGTTATAAAAGTTCAATTGCAAAAAAAAAAAAAAACAATATCGATGAGGTCAGTTTATTATAGGCTACTAAGTGCAGGCCTACATTAATCTAATTCTTCAAATCAAGCTGTCTTGCTTAATCTGGACAACAAAGAGAAACCAAGACATTTAAAACCTTAGCAAAACACCGATTAAAATAATGTATCAAGATGCATCAAAACTAGAAGAGTGTATTTAACTAAACTTCATCAAATACATGAAAATGTGGGCTCTTGGTTTATATTCTATTAATTGGGTATGGGAAAAAAATATTTAAAAAAAAAACTGCTGCTATGAGAAGTTGGCGTCAACTAGGCCTACGTAAAATGCCAAAATTTGCAGCAGATCTTTAAAACAAATTACAAAATGTAAATATTTTGCATGTTTCATATGTATTTAAATTTTTAGGGGGTAGAGGGTTAAAACTCAAACCTTTATAGTGATTATAAGACTCATGAATATTAAGAAACAGTATAGTAGGCTTACATAGTCTACCGGGACTAGATCAAGTTCGCAACAGTTAGGCCTACAAAGTCTAGATCTATGTCTGCTTGGTGTGGATCAGTAATAGTCGTAAGTGATCAATTCCTGAAGTGGATGTTCTCTTGTGTGTGGGGGTGGTAAAGCTGTAATGACTGTTTACTTCTAGAACTCTGAATGTACTAATCACACTTAGTGTGTAGACTAACAAGTGGCTCACTTACCTCGTCTTCCAAAACTCATGAAAGTTCTAAATAACATCTTTAAAGTAAAGGGGTGATGATGGCGAAAGGTGATCAGGCTAACGAGCACGGTGTAATCCCTTTGACGGGGGGGGGGGGATGACTACACACCTGCGGTCAGGGCAGGTAGGAATGTGAGCGCCTTGTGACATAGTGTCTATACTTGGTAAGTATCGTCCCGCGCATCCCGCCTTTTTTTTCCCAACACTCTACCGGTGAAAGACTTTGCTGTCAGTGTCACCATGCCCTTTTTAACAACAACAAAAAAAAAAGGCACTGGCGCCGAGATCTACGATGGGTCCCACGCCTTTGAAGCGTTCTAATATACGTAAGGCCTGGGCATTGAAAGTCAGGACAGAGGGGAAATGTGTGTGTGGGGGGGGGGAAGAGACAGGGGTGTTGCCCCCTTTTCCTTGGTTTACGATGATACGACTGTTCCGACGTGCAATGTGTGCTTATGATGTGTAGAGGACGATCAACATAAATGTTGCACGTATATGTGTAAGACATATAATCGTTGTCCCCAGGGGCATGCCATGTATTACCTTAGCCGATGTCAAACTGATCTGATGATGTGATTTGGGGCATTACTTGCGCGTATGTGTGTGTGTGTATATTCGTGTAAAAATGTGCATGTAGGCACATACACATGTGGAAGTGAGTATTTATAGATGTCTAGATGTGTGAGAACATGAGTGTGTATGTGTGTACATAGTGTAGATGTCATGATGTGTGAAAACATTACGATCAATTTCGAAACGATTTCACTTTGAGGCCATTGAAAGGGGGAGAGAGATGGGAGACCACTGAACTCAACTGAAAACTATTTCTACTCTCAATCCTATTCAATATTGTTATAACAATTACCTGCAAGTCGACTAGGTATTAATGGGTGGATAGAAAATTAAAATCTAATTTAAAAACAATGTTCTTTCTATCATATCATTGTAGTACTTCAATTTGAATGAAAGAAACACATTAAATGGCTTAAATTCATATATTCTAAATAAGAATTGCCGAAACAATATATGATGGTGTACATCTCATAGAAGTAACCCTGCCGGACCAAGTATAACAAAGGACGCTTTGGCCACGAGGCCTTCATCAGCTACAAAACAGGGTTACATCTATGCATGTTTTTCGTATTTTCTATACAGTCGTTTGCCCCTGCAGCAGTAAATCTTTGTTTTTTTTTAATCTCATAGAAGATATAAATTGTTTACTTATCAATATGTATAATTTTATGTTGTTGTTTTTATAATTTATTTTTGTTCAGCGTAGGTGCAGTTTTCTACTGCCCAATGGGAGAAGGGGGGGGAGGGTATCTGGGAGAAGATTTCCATCCTGCCTATACGTGCTCAAACTCAAACTAAGGATTCAAAATCCATCCCCAATTATAGCTAGTCAAGTGGTTTATACCACTCAGCCACACATCCCACGTTGGCAGGTTCTACATCTTATCTTATAATCTAGAAAAGCTCCTTAAAAAAAAAAATAAGCGTTGTTAAAGTAGTCATTTTTTTGTTTTGGTCTGTTAGAGAATAAAACATTGTAGTGTAATTATCCCGTTAAAAGAACATCCAGGCGGAAGTGTTGAGGGGAAAGTTGCTAATAAAATGACCTTTGCCTAACACGAATATTGCAGACGTTTAAAAGTGGTAAAGGTTGATAGTGACGGGTCCTGGTAGTTGTGTAATACCGCGATTTTGAATTCAAAAAGAATAATAATAGGTGAAAAAGAAATCTCGAAACTAAGTTACAACAAATTCTTAGCGTTAACACTTATACTATACTACCTTTGTGAAGATTTACAGAGGGTCTTAGCAAGACAGGAAAGAGTGTGAAATTTAGTTACCATGAAATTTTCTTTTTCGTTTTTCGTATCTTACTAGATTTAGATGTAGTTGACGCCCACGTTTCTTTGGAAGAGAGCATCAAAAAACGCCGAACACATTTGAAGAAGTCAAGAGTGTCGAAAACAATAAGAGGCCTTTCTTTTATTTTGTATAGAAGTATTATGTGTTTTTGTTTCTTTGTTTATTTTTTTCAATCGATATTTTTAATTCGCTTAAACATTTCATCCACAACAAGGATAATAATCTGATGATCCTCCTGAACACGGGATCTTCAAGAGCGAATCCCAAATGGGAGTTGCGATCATGAGAGGTCGATGTTATTATTCTAACTAGGAATCTATTTCAAAGAAGGCAAAATAGTTTCTGCTTCATGTATAAGCCTACTTACATAATTTGACAAAGAAAGAAACCACCAGTGCTTTATACTTTATATTATTATTCACTGTTGTCATACTTGTATGTAGTGTGTATATTTCTATTCTGTTTTTTTTTTTACTTTTTGTTTGTGTGTTTTTTTAAGATTAATGTTTTAGTTAAGGTTAAAGAAACCAGTAATAAAAAATTTTAAAAAATAATTTAAAAATGGATTACTTTGTGTTGTTTTCATAATTATTTTTTAATATAAGTTTTTCTTTTAAAGATATATTTTAAATATAATAAAAAAAAATAATTGGCAGACTTACCAAGTGTAAAGATTTTGTCAAAGTAGAGTCAAGATTTCTTGGCTCCAGTTATCTCCCACTCTGGTCACTCAATGTCCAGCAGCTATATGATCGGAATTTGAAAGGTTCTCTGGCCCCCGGAGGGGGGAGGGGCATCGTGGTGTCTGTGTCCTCTCGCAATGATTTCTGACACAGAAACAAAATGGTATCATTATTTGAAGTCCCTCATTGTGTGTGTGTGGGGGGGGGGGGTTGTGTCCTTTCAATGCCACACAGAGTGCCACACGGAGGCCAAGAAACTAAATGCATTTCGTCATTTTATCGACTGTGTCATTTTGACATGTCAGTTGGTAACAGCTATAACTTAGCGTTGAATTTCATAAGAAAAAGAATCTAATGTGCCAGAAGGTTATGGATATAATCCTCTATCATCACATATTATCCTCTATCAACATCTATTAGCCTTCTTCTTCCCAAATCCCCCACCATCCTGCGTCATCCTTTATCATTCAATAGAATAGAGGTTCCTATTCAATGATAATGTCCCCCCCTAGAAATGCCCTTGTTTTTCGCCTATGTCAATATTTGTGACATCGGTGCAAAGTCCAGACAGGGTTCTAAACGACAGTGAGCTACTAGGAATTAAAACCAAAAAAAAAAAACACGTACTTTACCTTAAAATAATAGCTAGGGATTCAAGTTCACACTAAACAACCAAACGGTACGTTATTCACAGTGATAAGCCCTTTGTCTATATCTTTAAATTTTTTATGTGACTCAACTTTGCAAAAAAAGGGCGTCAAAAAAAACATATTATTTCTGGTTCCATAAATCTATAGTTATCGACACTTTCGTGTTCTGTACACCGGATACACCAAGACACGTACTATTTATAGATTTGACTCTGTCTTATGAAAATCTCTTACAATGTATATCATTATTAACAAAGAAATTACCGACTTATTAGGATTAAGATTTATTACAAATTCATTACAAAGAAATATTTGCATTACTAAAAACATGACTTTTTAATTTGAACCTAACGCAAAAATAAAAAAAGTTACAAAGACAGTTTGTGTGGAAACTGGAAACACAAACTCAAAAAAGTTTGATGTGAACCTGGTCTAACTGATGTCATATAATGATTATCTAATTGATCAAATTGTTTTGTAAAGCGTCAATATCTTATTCAAAGCCTCAAAAAAAAAAAAAAACATTTCTGTAAAAAAAAAAAAAAAAAAAAAGTTAAGTGTACCGTGTGTATAGCTGTAGGCTGCAATTCACGTGATAATATGAAAAACTACGTATTAATTGTTGTTTCTAATTATATTCCACTTATATGAATATTAAATCGACTTTTTCTCTTACAAAAATAAAGTAAACATTTTTTTTTGTGTGTAAATGTAGTAGTTAGTATGGCAGAATTTACTTAACTAAGCAATACTTTTGTAAAAAATAAAAAAATAAAAAAAACTTTACAAAAAATCTAAAACAGTTTGCATAAATGTGTTAAAACTATGGTAGATTGTCATCTCCTTACCAAATGGCGTCCCGTGTTTGTTACTATTAATTGTGAATAGTTGTAAAAATGGTGTATTAAAAAAAAAAAACTGCTTCCGTAGTTGATTGAAAAAAAATAATAATAAATTTTTCGCTTTCTGAAAAGAAAAAAGTAGCCGTTGTATCAGAACTTTGAAAGGTCTAAAATATCATGAGGTCGGATTTTCAATATCTTTTCTAGTTTACGAGATCTAAACGGGACGGAGGGTGGGACGGACAGACCACACAAAAACTAATAGCATCTTTGCCCCTTTCGGGGTCGCTAAAAGGACCTGATTGGGACATAAGTAAATTTTTTTCTATATTCTAACTTTAGATTGTAGAGGTATTTAAGTCAACGTTTTATATTGGTATAAAGAAAGTAGCTTTGTGATGGTATTAATACTGGTCATTTTTACTTCATTTATTTAGAAATATTAACTCTTTTTCTACAAGGGATAATTTGGATATGCTCTAACGGTTCTCTGACGAAGATCTGTAATATAATTAGAGTTAAACCTTCACGTTTATGTCCGCCTTGAGGTATGCTCTTGCCTGTAAATACTCAATAGTTTTTTCTGCCATATCTGCCTTCGGGGAGAATGTGGATCTAGAAATGTGTTCGAATGCTTCCTTAAACCCCTATTTGTTTGGGTCGATGTGAGGTGCACAATGCTTGAGATTTAATTTTGACTTTATTTATTTATTTCGGAGAAGGTTAAAAAAAATATAAGAACAAATCATTTCAACCCTACAATAACTGCTATTCACACGTGACACCACATTCTTTGCACGCATTTAATGTCATGCTCAGGTCAAATGAAACTTGTTAATGTGAAGGTCGCTTCTCTGAAACAATATGAGTAGATCTACCATCCAAAGTAAACACATTTTTTTTTACATCGATGCGTGTTTAAATGCTTGTTTTCGGTATTATGAACCTGCCAGCTTTTGCTCTACTGGTTACACATGGTAGTTCTTCCCGATTTATCCCCCGCGACGCTAAGACATCCCTACACATGTAAGATCTTGTTTTCATAAACACACAAGTCTTTCCGTTTATGTTCAAAATGCTTGATGTGTATAGCAAAATTTGCGCACCATCTACTGTTAAATGATTTACAACAAAAATAAAATTTAAAATATAAAAAATATTGAGGTATCTTAAAAGTTATTACAATACCACTCGCACCACTGGGTGGGAAAAACATGGACACTAATCTGGAAAACGGCTCTAACGATTTTCCAAGAATTTTTTACAGTTAATGTATATCGTTGGGAAAAGAATGACTAGCTCGTTGGGCACACTGCTAAAACTCTAGTTTGGCCGTTATAATTGTCCAAAGTATAAAAAGAAATAATATTTATTTTGAAAAAATGATACGTTTTCGGGTATTTTGTTATCTCCAGTTACAATATTCAAGAGTTTAATAAATTAATGTTCAGGAACATTTTGCGCATCTTATTCTAGGTCTAGATCTAATGGCATATATTCACTTCAGATCAAGAGAGATTCAATACGATGCAATTCATATTCCAATGTTCTAATAGAGTTTACAGTTATCACTGATGTCAGTACATCTTCCAAGAAGGTTTGAACTACAAGCTTAAGTATCGGCATAAAAATGTTAACAGATAGCATAAAAATGTTAACAGATAAAGGTGAGGGGGGGAAAGTAATGCGACTTTAGGGTAAATTAGCTAAAAAAAAATACCCATTGATGTATTGGCATTAAGAAGCATGTAAAGTACAGTTTTCAACTGGGTATAGTATAGCAGATTTAAGTTCTTTCACTTTGTTCTATGCATACACTTGATAAAACAAGAGAGAGGAATTACAGAAAAAAACATTTCCTATAAGAATTAAACTTTTTCTGTTTAGTTATGGCTGCCAAGACACGTGGCATTCACCTCAGACTGTGCTGTCGTCCCGAGATGAAACTCTAACGTCATTAGTTGACGTCCTGTTGAACGTCCAAAACTCAGAAACAATCTCGAGTCTTCGGATTTGTTCGTTTGATCATCTCGATAGAAAACAACGTCTTACCACAGTTAAATGTTAAAGCTTTTTAATATTTTATTAAAACATTGACATTTTGACCTGAATAGGTTCAGTCTAATTTTAGCCATCGGATATTTCCGTTGGACTCAAAATGTTAGACAATCTTATTTCACTTACCTTTTTTTTTTTCAATGTTCCAATATTACCATTGACTTTGAGTAGATGAACTGTCCAGGAGGAGATATTAGAAGGAAAGACAGAGTTTAAAATGTAACAATCATAGTTTTTTTTAAATAATGTGTCATCGAAATTGGCCATACCAAGAAGCTGTCTGCTCTGGCAGGAAGAGCTCCGTCCGGATCGGGGTGTGGTCAGATCCATGCCGTAAACCTCTTTGTTCGCTTATGATGGCGTGGAAAAAAAAAAGAGAAAGCTTTGCAAAATGCCGTGATCATCCCTGGTAAAACAAAAAAAAAATGATAATACTAAAAAGAAAAAAAAAATGTGCTGCTTTGGCCGTGTCCAGGCGGACCTTAAACTGGACCCGGTCTTGAGCGATGTGAGCAGGGCATGTTGAGCCCTAAGCAAGTCACCCCGGCGCCAGGGCACAACGTCACGGCCATGAGAAAGTTGGGCCAATATTAGCTAAGAGACGATTGGTGGGTTTCGAACGTAGGATGTTTGTCGGTGTTGCTGGGGAAAGGGGGGGAGGGGGAAATCAAGGGAGGAATCGGCAGGGTGGCAGGGGGGAGGAATTGGCGGTTCATATGAAAGAACGTCTTTATTTTTTGTTGTCGTTTGGATAAGCAAGGTGGGGGGGGGGGGTAAAAATGTTGGATGTTGACAAGAAGCTGGTATAGAGGGAAACTGGGGGGGGGGGGGGGGGAGCGTTGAAAGAGGGGGGGGGGAATAGCAAAGTTCAAGCTTTTTAGAAGTGTAAATATAGGAGCACAACGTCACCAGGTGGCGCTCCGCTACCACAATCACAAACCTAAAATTAAAGATAAAATACGTATGAACACAATTATGCTCATGACTGACAATGATTGTTACTTGCATTTTCAGGCTGATAATTAGTATGGCCACCACTGATACACATGTTGGTATTATAGGCTAGATTTATACAAAGTTTTAATAAATTAATTAATTTAAAATAATATTTAATTATATTGATCATTAACGGTGTGATAATTCTTGGGTAATGCAAAATGCATGAAATTCATTGATGAATAAAAGTAACAGTATAATCCTAGATTAATAGGCCTAAATAAAAGCAAATAAAAAAGTAAGAAATTCAGTAACTTATGAAAGTGTAAAAAAGATTTCAAAATTCCCTCCCCTGTTGATTCTTTTCACATTCAAGAAGTACAATAGGACGTACATGGACACAATTTATTTACAATATCAGGTGACCGAGCCTCGCTCGGATGAATAATTTGTTAAGGAAGGATATTTACCCGAAGTTATTTTGGGAATATTGTTGTAATTACGAAAATGAACTATCGGGTAAAGACTATCAATCCGAAGAGTTGCTTTTTAGTTCTTTCAGTTCTCAATGTAAGTGTACATGGCGATTAGAATAGAAAGTCACCCCAACAGTAGGCCTATAGAAAACCACAGCTCACGTCTTAACGTTTTACATAGCTTCTTTCATGTAGAACTATTGGGCTATTATAGGCTTGTAAGAAAGTCTTTGCAGTGTAACTTCTAAAATTGTTACTTTCTGACATTTAATATTGCAATTAATATATTCATTATGGCTCTGAGACATGGACACTTTACAGAAAAAACTAAGACTTCTTGAGTGCTTTCACCAAAGATGCTTGCGCTCCATCATGGACATACGGTGGCAGGACCGCACTACAAACAGCGATGTCCTTGCCAACGCCGGTAAGGACAGTATAGAAGGACTTCTTATGGTCCAACAGTTGCACTGGGTAGGGCACGTATCCCGTATGGGAGACGAACGAATGCCAAGGCAGTCTTTTTTTGTGAGCTAAAAGGTGGTCGACGTGACAGAAGCGCTCCACGGAAATTCTTCAAAGACCAGCTTAGTCGTCAACTTTCCTTGGCTAACATAGAAGAGAGCACCTGGTTGCATGCGGCCTCCGAACGAGACAGCTGGAGGTCTCTCACGAAGGCCGCGGGATACACATTTGAGACAAAAAGAAAATCTGCAGCCGAGAACAAACGCAGACGGCGAAAAGAAAATCTAAATCGGCCACCTGCGGACAATGGTTATGCTTGCTCTGGATGTGGCAAAATATGTAGATCACAGTTGGGGCTGCACAGCAAAGGGAAATACTGCATTCCTCACTTATCTTCGGACTCGAATTTCATACCATTTTGCAAGAATATCGCTGTTTGTATTGTGGTCTTTGGTGAAGTCGTTCAAGAAGTCTTAGTTGCTTTCTATAAAGTACTCATGTCTCAGATCCACATAGATGGGTTGAGAGAATACTGGTTGAAACTGATTTTTGTAGACAGGCGAGCGATTTATTTCGCCACACTCTCGCTTGAAGGCGTCCAAAAGCACGACTATCCATAATCACATATCAAACTCTCTTTAAAACAATGCGTCAATTGATACAATGCTTCCCAGATAATGTGAAGTTATCTACCACTTTAAGGGATGTCTATGGCAGTGATCTTTGGGCTGAGTAGGTTTTATTGAGTGACTTTTGGAACATGACTTCTGTTTTACCGAGGTTTATAGGTTAACAAATAAAAAAAAAGGGCAGCAGCGTGATGAAAATTCGTTGACCGCGAGCTGGATATCATCAGGGCCAGCCCTAGGCCTATGTTGTCACAGTGGTGGACCCCGAAGGTTCAAAAGCTCCGCGCTAATTCTAGGTGTAAATTATTAAATTAAACCATTATAATTTATAATAGGGTTCCCGTGGTCTCCTTGTTTTCAAGGAGCTCCTGGAAATCTCCTCCTGAAACACATAAAAATGTCCTTAAAAAGACAAAATTGTCATTTTGGGGTGTCAATCAATATGGTAAACGCCAGTCCTACGCGTGATATAAAAAAACGGCATCGTCAGCTTTCATTTAATAAAAATGTAATGCAAATACGAATTTATTTTCTAATACAAAATCTTTATTTTCACTTATTATCCTTATCAATACCCTTACTGGTCCACGCGCAATCCTCATTTTTTTCACATAGGGCCCCGCAAATGTTAGGGCCGGCCCTGATTGTGCAAGTAAGGCATAGATAAGCTGTGTTATGACCATTTCCTATTTGGTATTGGACGGCAGACTTCGAAGCTTAAACACATTGAAATAATTCACCAGCAAAATAATAACAAAGTAAAAGCTACCTACGGGTGTAAGCAATTAAAGTGTAAACAATTTATAAAGCCTTTAAAACACAATAACTAATTATACATAAAGATATTTCATTATTTTTCTTCCATAGTTTCATAATGGATCAATGTAAATTAAGATGGTGCGCAAATGTTTAATTACGCCAATTGAATCATTAAAACTTTTTCTTGTTTGCGAAGAAATGTCTTAGTGTACTGCTGTGAGCCTAGTGACGTAAGCGGTGTCAAGTTTTTTTTCCTATTGACGTCATATAGAAAATTTCATTCATAAAACATTCTAGCCAAAATTAATTTTTCGATAATGAGCCATTTTCAAACCGATATAACGGTCGACTTCGAGTTTTCCTGATGTGGCCAATGAGTTGAGAATTTTTTTCTCACTATTATGCACATACCGTGAACTTTTAAAGAAAATCGTTAGAGCCGTTTTCGAAATAAAATTTATATATATATATAAATATAAATATATATACATACATACATACAAGAATTGCTCGCTTAAGAGTATAGGATTGGTTTGCTAGTTTTACAAAGCTTTTATCAACTCTGTCTGTCTGTCTTTCTGTCTGTCTGGTAAAAAGTGTGTACTCGTCATTTCTCCCACACCCATTCTCGGATCAAGTTGAAACTTTACACAACTCTTCATTGGCATAGACAAGACATAAATCAGTAATTTTTAAAAAGTAACAAATTGGTGTTAATTAATTATTTTGTTTGATACCAACAAGGGAAACTAATCCTTCAGTATTCACATATATGGCTAAATTTGTTGGGTCTAGTCCCCTTAAATAATTGTTGACCTATTTCTGTGATCAAGGTGAAACTTAAAACAATTTATTTAATGTACCTAACAAAACATAAATCAATAAAAAAAAAACAATTAGTCAATTAATTACTGATAACTTATTATTTTGTTTGATATCAAATAAGATAAATAACTTGTACATTAGTGATAATTATAGTTTTAAGGGCTGAGCTCTTCCCCTTTAAAAAAGCTTTTGTATTTTGTTTGGTTTTGTTTTTCTAAGGATCTATATTTAAATATATATAATTCTCTTCATAACTTAACCATTCCTGACACCACCAAGAAGTCATGGAAAGATCACTCTTTTATTTCTGCAACTCGAACTAGAGTTACCCCACGTAACTTAAGAGGCAAAAAAAAAAGAGGGGGGGGGGGGAGAACAAGTAGTATTCACCCGTCACTAAATAGCAGGGCCAGACTTAACCATTGTGGGGCCCAGTTTGGGTAGGGATACGGATTATAAGAGAAAATTAAGAGTTTGTATTAGAAAATAAATTCGTCTTTGCATTTTATTCATCCTTTACTACTTACAGAAGTACTACACAAGCCTTGTGTGTAAGAAAGTCATACAGTATATCATAAACATTATGTTTCTTACCTAGATCACGCTCAGTAGCAAGAATTACCAAATATTTCAATCTATCTTCAAGAATTGTTGACCTCAGTAATTCTTCATTAGTTTTTTCATCAGATTCCACAATTACGGGTATTGTATAATGCCGTTGTTTTTTTTTGTGTTTTTTTTTTTAATCGCGCTTCGGATTGGCGTTTTCCATATTGAATTACACCCCATAATGACAATTGTTTCTATATTTCAGGAGATTTGTATGAGTGTTCAAAAGATTTTAATAATTTCCGGAGATTTCCAGGACTTTTTCGTATATTTTGCAATTTCAGGAGATTTCCAGGTGCTCCTGGTAAATCAGGAGGCCGCGGAAACTCTGTTATAAGTTATAAAATGGTTTAATTTAATAATTTATACCTAGGATTAGCGTGCGGCCTATGAAAGTGCGGGGCCCACTACGGTCGCATATGTTGCAGTGCCCTAAGGCCGACCCTGCAAAGTAGCGGTGTATGCTACGTCGTGGGTCGGGTTGAAGGCAGCAACCATTTGTTTCAAGTGTGTCCTACTCCTAGTGGAAAACTATTCGGGGAAGATGGAGTGTCTGTGAAGAGTGTCCGATCTTGTGGCAAGGATTTGACCATTTGGTTGTGACTGTGGAGGTGATAAAGTTCTAGAATTTACAGGCCAGAAATGTCTTTAGGAGGGCGTTTTAAAGTGGGCCATTCCTACTCACTCACCCCCGTGAAGGAATCCTGGTTAAGCGAATGTATAGATCTACTACATCTTTTAATATTCCAATGCTAGGCCTTTAGATCTAGACTTAGAAGACGATGTGCAAAATTGTCCTGAACATTAATTTATTAAACTCTTGAGTCAATAATTTAATCTGAATTGATGGGAACTAAAGTGACGTCTTCATCGCTGCCTGAAGACTGTAATAGGGACCTGGAGCGAAGCAGGGAAGGCTGTCTTTGGTCATATTTAGGTTTGGTGGAGAATTGGTAGAATTAGGAACAAGACTCTTTGAATGTAGAGGGTCGCTATGTGTTTGTTTTTGTGAATATACACACGTGTATCTTAGATTTACTACAGTATTAAGTATTTGTTTTTTTAATGGTTCATATGTATATGCATGTTTAATAAAAACAAAAACAAAACCTTTCCGTAAAACTCAAACTAGATGTTGCACCTAGGAAAATATATTTCATAGACAATGTTATTTTGGATTGTTTTTTTTTATCTACGACATTAGGTAACATTTCTTAAATAGACACCCCAAGGAATTTACCATGCCAACATTTTCTACAGTTCGACATGTGATATCTAAATGTCAGCGCCATCTTCTACTAATCAACAGTTGATATCTCAGTGACGAATATAAACTGTTTCTTCAGGGGAAGATGATTTTGGCATTAGGTTTTAATGATTTTTTAGATTTTTGCTAAAAACTAATCAATTGTATGTGTATGTTGCTCTATTTTGGTTAAAGTTACATCAAGTTCTTTATGTCCTGACCATTCAACTCTAAAGAAGTGCACACAGTTTTGCTTATCTTACACTGAAAGCTCTATAATCTAAAGTGATAGGAAATTATAAGGGTTAACTCTCACATTACGGCACTCATACATTTACAGCTAAACGGCATTCACAACATTGACATCGAATTGACTAATAGAAAGTCTTTATCACTAACGATTTTGAACACGAAAACGAAGTACAATATAAACAAGAAAAACATACAAACAAAGCTTACAGTTATAGTAAGTGTAATTGTATCAATTCGTTTGGATCAGTTGTGTAATACATCTGTGCGATTAGAACTATTTTTATCAATTGTTTTTATTTAGCCTTTAGCTTTGTCAATGCGCTATGATCCTATTACTTGTCTGGACCAGTTGTGAAAAGGAAAGGGGGGGGGGGGTGTCAAGAGACCTCAAGGGGACAAATTCAGCCTATATTACCACATCTGTTGAGTACGATTTATTTCCCTTGTTCAAGATACCAAACAAAATAATTTATTACCAATAGCTAATTAACTAATTGTTTAATATTTTTTTTGTTGTTTGTGTTGTCAGGTAAAAGATTTACTTGTTTAAAATTTCAGCTTGATCCGAGATTTGTGGAAGAAATAAAGTGTACAAACGTTTGACCAGACAGACCGAGTGAGTTACTATAAGCTTTGTAAAAATCTATTTTTTAAACAAAGATTTTCATTATGTAATCATTATACTATGTACCTCATTCTAATATATAATTACACAAACTGTATATTAAATATTTGTTTTTAAAATGGTTTATATGTGCATGTTTACAACATTTAAGAAATTAAAAGACTACCCCTACCTAGTAAAGAAAACCTAAACTTAAAAACATATATTATAGGCGATCGTATGGTGGACTGATTTGTATCGTTTACTCACTCTGAACCTTAATTTATACCCTATTTATATCTATTCGTCATTAGCACTAAATAGATTCCATTTATATTTTCGAAACCCATGAGCCCATAAGACGTAGATGAGGATGATTTGGACATGCAATACGATGATCAACAAAAACATATTGTGTAAAACAGGCTCTGGATTGGAACCCACAGGGGAAAAGAATGGCTGGGAAAGATCAGTGAACCAAGAAACAAAGATGGAAGGATGGAAATGAACCTACACGAGGGATTGCCCAGAACACCTATATGAGTGATTGCCCAAAACACCTACATGAATGATTGCCCAAAACACCTACATGAGGGATTGCCCAGAACACCTATATGAGGGATTGCCCAGAACATCTATATGAGGGATTTCCCAGAAGACCTATATGAGGGATTGCCCAGAACACCTACATGAGGGATTGCCCAGAACACCTATATGAGGGATTGCCCAGAACACCTATATGAGTGATTGCCCAAAACACCTACATGAGGGATTGCACAGAACACCTATATGAGGGATTGCCCAGAACACCTATATGAGGGATTGCCCAGAACATCTATATGAGGGATTGCCCAGAGGACCTATATGAGGGATTGCCCAGAACACCTACATGAGGGATTGCCCAGAACACCTACATGAGGGATTGCCCAGAACACCTATATGAGGGATTGCCCAGAACACCTACATGAGGGATTGCCCAGAACACCTATATGAGGGATTGCCCAGAACACCTATATGAGGGATTGCCCAGAACACCTACATGAGGGATTGCCCAGAACACCTACATGAGGGATTGCCCAGAACACCTATATGAGGGATTGCCCAGAACACCTACATGGGGGATTGCCCAGAACACCTACATGAGGGAGTGACCAGAACAGAGTCGAAGAAGTTTTGCGACCCAATGCTCCGAACAATATATTGGCACCAAAGCACCTGTTTAGAAGAAATACTGTATGGAAAGGAGACAGCTGGCAAGCTGCCTAATATGGAAACCACTGAACAGATATAGATCTTAAATAGCTGAGCTTTGCAACATTATAATTAGAATGCAGAGGAAGAAGAAACTCTAGATCTATTTGATGAGTGATAACCATTTCATTGACTATGATAATGAAGCCCATTCATGTCATTCACTGTCGTCTGACTTCTTTCACTCAGTGTCGTCACTAATCACTCAGAGTATCAAAGAGTTACGTCATACAATATTAAAATGGAGTGAGATTAGAGGTTACTACAAACAATTATTGAATAAATGATGTCATTACAATATTGGCCAGATCAGAAATCGAGGATTACCCATAATTCAAAACAAACCTTCGCTTTCCACGTGAAAGATGATAACCAAGAACTCCAAGTAAAACTTAACTACTCATGTCACAATGGTTCTCAAACAATACTGTGAAACTTCACGTGCCTTGAAGTACCACCAGTGGTTTGGGCACCACCAGTTTGAAAACTATGGAATTAACAAACAGTTCATATCTTAGTGATATCGTGTGCCTACATATTCCATCAATAATGTTTTTGTTTTTATTTTGGTTCATTTTACAATTCCTCTTATCAGCTTGCAAATTATTCATCGATTCAAAAAAAAAAAAAAGGATGGACACAGTTCTCGAAAACGGCGCTAACGATTTTCCTAGAAATTTTACTGTTTATATATATATATCTTTGGGAAAAGAATTACTAGCTAATTGGCCACACTGTGAACACTCTGGTTTGAGCATTATAATTTTTCCAAATATAAATTTCTAAAATAAATTTGGTCTGGATGGCTAGATAATCTATATCCTGATCACGCATACGTCAGCAGGTAAATTTGTCCTAGCATATGGGACGAGGAATGTGCCTTTATCTTTGTGTCTTTCTGAGTATTTTAGTAAATTTTGTTTTTGTATTTGAAGATTATGGTTCAGTGTTTTATGAATAATTGCTACTTTACTTTTGAGTCTTCTATCCTGAAGGCTTTCTAAATTTAGTGATTTTACTAAAGATGTTACTCTAGTCAAATGTGAATATTCGTTTGTTATGAATCTCACTGCTCTATTTTGTGTCTCTTCCAGTTTCTTAATGTTTTCTTGAGTTCAGGGGTCCCAAACAGAGGATGCATATTCTATTTTTGGCCTAACCAAGGTTAAATAACATTTTAGTTTTATGTTCTTATTTGATTTATAGAAATTTCTTTTAATAAACCCTAATGCTTTGTTAGATTTTTTTATAGTTTCGTCAATATGGAGATTCCATGACAGTTTTTCATTTATTATAACACCTGGGTATTTTGCGTTTTTAGTCCGTGTTATTGGTTTACCATGAATAAGATAAGTGGAATTAATTTTTTTTATTTATTTTTTTGTTACTCTTAATAACTGACATTTTTCTGGGTGGAAAGACATGCTCAAATTTGATTTCCATTTCTGTAATTCATTTAATTCTCTTTGTAAAATTTCTGTGTGTTGTGTTGTTTTTATTGTTCAATATATTATGCAATCGTCTGCAAATAATCTGACTTTTGTTCCCGAACTAATGCAATTTGGTAAATCATTTATGTAAATTAAAAATAGTATTATTATATATATAAATAGTATTATTATATATATAAATATTATTATTATATATTAGATTATAGATGCGCTACCATTCATCCACAATCAAAAGGGAAGTAATTGCTTTAAAAAAATAGTCCTCAGCTTCATAATGCAGCATTTTATTAAGTTTTTTTTTTAACTTCCTCTTATCAGCTTGCAAATTGTTTCCTAACTCTAAAACCTGGGTGGATACGGATCTTGAAAACGGCTCTAACGATTTTTCTAGAATTGGGCAATATCGTTAGGGAAAAAAATACTAGCTTACTGGCCACAAAGGAAAATCTCTGGTTTGACCGTTATAATTTTCAAAACATAATAATTTTAAAATTAAATCTGGTCTGGATGTCTACACAATCTACATCTTGAACATACAACAGTGGATATTCTTGAGTCATATTCTTTAAGAAATCAAAAAAAAAAAAAAAAGAATAGATGTTCATGAGCATTTTGTATTAAAAGAGGCATCAGTATTGGAGGTGAAAAGCTGACTATTGTCAGCAGCTTCAAATACCTCAGAGCAATCATCTCAAATGAGGGAATGAAACCTGAACTACTAGCCCGAATGGCACAGTTCACAGCAGCCCTTTCAAAACTTAAAATAATAAGGAAAGACAAAGGCTTAGCCCTCGGCATCAAAATCAGACTGATGCGATCCCTGGTCATGGGCAAATTTGTATATGCTTGTGAGTCTTGGAAGGGAGTCGCGACCCACAGGTTGAGAACCCCTGCACTAAGGGATAGGTAAAGGTAAAGGTAGGAGCATTTTGCGTACTATTTTAAGTTGTTATATCTCCTGGATCTATATCACCAGACTAGAATTGTATATAGGGAGTAGATTTATAGATGGGTGTAACCAGTTGTTTTTTTTTTGTTTTCGGTTGGGTGGGTGTTTCTTTTTTTAATCAATCATACATTTGTTAACAAGAGTAAAGTAATCAGCTTTACAAAGGAGAGATTCTCTTAAAACTATGTTTTTAATTTTATATAATTAGGTTTGTTGTTGTTGTTGTTGTTTTGCTACGCACACATAATCACTCAAAGAGTCTGACAAAGAGCCCATTCATGCCTGACAATATGATTACTAGTTTATAACAGCTATAAGAGCTTTATGCATTAAAAAAAAAATGCGCGTCAATGATAACTGGCTAATCAATATAAATTTAAGATCCATTGTTCAAAGTCCTTCATGAAAGTTTCCGAAACAAAACAAAAAAAAAACATCAAACGTTACACACATTTCCATTGTCTTCTGCTCAACTACTTTTTTTTTTTCATTGACCCCGCGGGTCAGTGAGGTCTCCCTGGGTTCATGTCGCAGTTGTTTGAGCGTCCACGTCTCTCCCCCAACATTTGTCAGTGGACAATGTCCACATTTTTTTGTCGCTGGCCATTGTTCTCCTCCCGCGGTCCATGTTAATCACACCCAAGGACGAAGTCTTAAAGTATTGACAAGTGTCCACCGTCGGGCGTCGATACATTGACCAAAATAAATATATTGAGGTGGGGGGGGGGGGCAGCGAAGATCAACATCTGGGGGGAACAAATAGCGGGCAATGTTGTTCAACTCACCATGTTGATCCCTCCCCTCTCTCTCTCTCTCTCTCTCTCTCTCTCTCTCTCTCTCTCTCTCTCTCTCTATCTCTCTCTTCTGTTCCTCTGAGTGTGTCGACCATTGGACTGTTGCATCGTATTTGAAGGAAGTGGATGAGAGCAGGGACAGGAAGCTTTCATTTGTTCATATCTTCACGGCGACGATCTGATCCAACGGGACATGAAGAAATGAAACTGTTTGTTAAATTGTCACAATGAGACTTTCCAACTATCCTGAACTACTTGTGAACTGAACAATTAAAAAAAAAAAAAAAGAAATACCTTAAGAGTAATGGTGGTAGATCCAAATCTCATTAGATAATTCCATTATAAAAGTTAAGAAATTTCTAGATAATTAATCTTTGATCCAAGAAGTAGATATCTTTCTAGTCAGGGGCGGACTGGCTATGTGGGCATTCGGGCAAATGCCCGGTGGGCCGGTACCTAAATGGGCCTGTAGGACCACAGTAATCATCTTTTTTTTAAAAACCAGGTTTGTTTTATAAGATAAATGTCGCCGCATGGATGTCACTACGACACGTATTAAATTGTCCAAGGTTTTCTAGTATTCTCTTACAAGAGACCCTCTGAGCAACGTATGTATAGTCACTGTATGCACGTGTACAGCTATCGATACATTATCAAACTTGACAGAATGATTTTGAGGACATGTTGACCTAGAATTGGATGTCCATCATATAATATACAATTTATGGGCCGGACGAAATAGAGATGCCCGGGCCGATTTTGACACCCAGTCCGACACTGTTTCTAGTTATAAATTTTAACAAGAGTCGTAAAGGCATGTTCAACAAAGGGAAATACCTCATCGATAAGTTTGATTAAGAAAGCGGTTACAAAACTATAACTTAATTCATGCCCTCTTCCATTTTTTTAGCCACAACTAGACTACATCTCTCTCTCTCGACGCTAAATATTAATATTATGCTTCCCTTTTTTACAATACCTTTATTCAAGTCACAACTTCTCGGAACCTGGAAGCTAGAGGGTAGATGGAGGATGGAACCTGAACGCTGATCTAAAAAAAAAAAACGGCTTTAACGAGTTTCTTAGAAATTTAGCAGTCATTTATTTGGCTGAGTGAAAAATTGCTAGCTCGTTGGCCACACTTAGAAAACTCAGTTTGACTGTTAGAATTAGTCAAGTAAAATAAAAAACAAACAATTTTACAGCTTGAATGTTTCACCGCTATTATACAGTTTGATTATTTTATAGCTATTATAGCCTACAGTTTGATTATTTTATAGCTATTATACAGTTTGATTATTTTATAGCTATTATAGCCTACAGTTTGATTATTTTATAGCTATTATACAGTTTGATTATTTTATAGCTATTATACAGTTTGATTATTTTATAGCTATTATAGCCTACAGTTTGATTATTTTATAGCTATTATACAGTTTGATTATTTTATAGCTATTATACAGTTTGATTATTTTATAGCTATTGTAGCCTACAGTTTGATTTTTATAGCTATTATACAGTTTGATTTTTTATAGCTATTATACAGTTTGAATGTTTCGCCGCTATTTTGAAGTTTCAATGTTTCACCACTAATATACGTTTCAAATGTTTCACTGCTAATATACATTTTAAATGTTTCACCGCTAATATAATACTTGAATATTTTACCACTTTTACACAGTTTGAATATTTTACCGCTAATATACCGTCAAACTGAGAGAAAATTAGGAGTTGGCGACGCCGCTGATCCCAAACCGTATCAGCTGTACGGAGAGAGAGAGTGGGGGGGGGGACTACTTTTTGTGGAAAACATCCATTCCGACCATAGCTAGATCTAATTTCTATGAGATGATCCATAGTCGTTTCACGACTAAAGAAATAATTAATTATAGGCCTTAATACATTACGTCATTATGTGTTAGCTCATGCAATTAGGTCATTCATTCCTTTTTAGTGGCCCCCTTAAGGGGATAAGCCGCTATAAGGTTTATGCAAAATGTCCGTCTGTCCGTCTGTCACACTAGAAGAGAAATGAAAAATATTATTTCACCATGCGATGCGGCTTGAAAAGTTTAGGTGCAACGGCTACTTTTGGTTTTCTAAAAGCAAACCGTTTAGTTTATAAAATTAATTATGCAAGCGATTTTTTCATAAAAATACAAAAATTCTAAAACAATTTACGTAATTGTAATGAAGGCAATGTTACAATATGTTAACAAAGAGAGACACTTTTTTGTGTATTTTCAGTATCACAAAGTCAAATATATTTATAAAATGTACAAGAAATGTTCACAACAAATATAAATATTAGTCAAAGGTGTTTTTTTCTGGCCAACTAGCTGCTAAATTAAAAGAAAACATGTATGCGTGTTTATAAAGCTAAGAATGCACTTTGTATGTAAATATCACGCACACATTTTTTAATGGACTTTTTATGCAGCGACTTTCGTGCAGTTGCGTAATGTCGTGCATGCTATGGTGCTACACTAATTCCTTTAAAAAAAATTAAATAATCAGATTATTTTTGTGCGTTTTGTCTGTTGGTCGGTCTGTCCGTATAAAAAACAACAACAGCACTAAACGCTATTGAAAATCTGATTTAACCTTTAATGTTCCTTCCAAAACATTGCAATAGTTTTAAGTATCTATAATCATTTGTTCTGGATGTTTTGTGAAAAACAAATCAATGCCAACGAATGTTTGTTTGCTCTTCTAACTTATATTACATGTAATTTCCGTACTATGAACTACGAAAAACTATGAAGTTGTTCCGGATATTGTTTTATAAAAAAAATTATGTCAAACGATTATTTGAAATAGTAACATTGACTTACATTACCCTTCTATTCTTGGACAATAAGTCACTAGAGTTTAATTATCGATATCCAATTGTTCCATATTTCCAAGCGTAGTTGTATCAGTTTGGATTAGTCATGTCATTAAAATTGTAATAGATCTAGTCTAGTCTTACAAACGAGGGTAAAAATGAAAGACAAAGTCCTGCAAAGTACGAAATGCAAGAAACAAGGATTACAGTTAAATGATGAAACATGTCAGTAAATAATACTTCTACTTTAAGAATCATATTTATCTGATTGGGATACATTCTGAAGTAGTTCACATATTTCTCAGCCTCGATGTGGTGCTCGGGTGGAGACGGTCGTAAGAGGAGACGATTAGGCAGATTTGGCAGAGTTTACGTTATCGATTAACATGCATGACTAGATTGACATGCTTCCATAGGCCTAGAGGTCCAAGAGCCTAGACTCAACTCTCAAAACAAGCTTCCATAAGCTTAGAGTTTCAAGAGTCTTAGACTCAACTTTTAGGACAAGCTTCCATAGGCCTAGAGTTCCAATAGTCTTAGACTCAACTCTTAGGCCAAGCTTCCATAGGCCTAGAATTCTAAGAGTCTTAGACTCAACTCCTAGGACAATGATGAAAAAGAGCAAGAAGAAGTAGTAATTCAACATTAACACAAATATACATTTTCTTCCGATTGTACCGTGGAAGAAGAATGACTTTTACCGAATCATAGAATCTATTCCTCTCTCTCTTGTCCACTGGACCGCGACTGTGCGTTGGTCAAGAAAAACTTTTTTTTTCAAATAAAAACCCACAGAGCTAAAAGAGCAGCGGGTTACAGTAATGGATTACACAAACACCACAGTTCACAAGGAATGGGTTCCTATTTTTTTTAATGTCATCTTTCTGTCCTGCAGATGATTTCAAGCTACAAAATTGGTTAGACAATGCAACATTTTCACATTAATACCAATTTCATTTGGTACTGTACGCATGCATGACAATACATTAGTTATGAATGAGCGTGTGTGTTTAAACCATGAGATATGAAAGACTGAACTCGATTTATGAATAATATGTCATTGAAGTAAACAACAGAATTTATTCTGGCATGTTCACAATTGAGACCAATATGTCTTCCTGACGAGGGCACAACCTTTTCACGGACGTCTGGTAACCTATTGAAAGTCGAAATTTGAAACCTCTTTCTTCAAAATATTTTACTAATTAGTAATTTAGATTAGTTTTATTACAGTCTTTGAAAAAAAAAAGGATAGGGTCCACCATGGGCGTAGCCAGGATTTTTTTCGGGGGGGGGTGGATTTTTTTTCCTCCACCCCCCCCCCCCTTACGGCAAAAATATATATGTGTGTGAATGTGTATGTGTAAGTTTGAGTGTGTATGTGTGTGTACATAATTAATCTTTATTACATTCTGACACTTCATTCTTTCGGAAGACGTTTATTGTACCCTACAATAGGTTCTTCCTGGAGTTAGTGGAAAAATTGTAGACTCCTAGTGTTCGCCAGCAAGGTGACTGGGGGAGCCCCGCCGCCAAACACTATTTCCGGTATTGAAAGCCAAAAAAAAATGCATATTCTGAGGTACCTACAGTGCATTATCCTGCTATTAAAAAGTTTTATTTAAAAACCTAATTTGCTATGTTTACTGCCTTAGATCCTCCCGCGTCGTTCGGCGCATACCCAGTTCGGCATAGGATTTCCTTGATTGAGACCCGATCTCTATAACTGACTTCTAAAATCCGTCTTAGATATCTTTGTTGAGCCACATTTAGTCTTTTTCATTTTCGTCAGATGACTATTCACTGCAATTTATTAATTGAGCCCAGCCACTGGTAGAAATGTGTAACCTCTCTTGGCTACTCTATTGGAATCAGGTGAAGGAGGGTTTAAACTCAAAAACCGTTTGGCTACGATCATAGGATTTTGAGTATAATTCATTTTTTTTATATTGAAGAGGTATTTTTTAGCTTCAAACCCCACTGAAGAGGGTTTAAACTAAAGAATCAATTTGGCTACGCTCGTAGAATTTTGAGTGTGTAATTTGCTTATTTTATATTAAAGAGGTATTTTTTAGCTGCAAACCCCGCTGGAGGGGGTGGGTTTAAACACAAAACTCCTCTTGGCTAGAATCTGGTGACTGATGTATGGTTAGTCTTATATTGAAGAGGGGTTTTTATTGTAGATTTCGGAGGGGGGGGGATAAAATCAAAATCTTCCTTAGCTATGCTCTTGGAATTTGGGGATTGTCGTTTGCATTATTTTTTTGTTTTGTTTGGTTTTATAGAAGTAGGGGTTTTGAATGCAAAAAACCCTGGTATGGGTTTTAAACTCAAAACCCCCTTGGCTGCGCTGTGGCAAGTGATGGTTTAGTATTAAAATATCAACTAAAATAATCAAAATCAAAGCACAAATTATTCACTAAATTCCGAGGGGGGGATTTCATTTCGGGGGGGGGGGCCTCCTGGCTACGCCCATGGGGTCCACATCAAAAGTCTATCAAAAAGCTCCCACCTACACAAAAGCTCATTTCGTTTCAACTTCTTGTATTTTCTATTGGTTTTCACATTTAGTTTTCAAAATAAGTAGCCTAACGTTTTTCTTTATAACTTTTTTTTTTGGTCCAACAATTTAAATTGCTAAAACGCAGGGATTAGTCTGGGGGTCTTTTCGTTTCAACTTCTTGTATTTTCTGTTGATTTACAAATCTATCAATCAAAAGTAACGTTTATCTTTATAACTTTTTGCCTAACAATTTTAATGGCTAAAAGGCAGGGATTCACCGGGAGGTCATCGTCGATTCAATAGGCCGTATTTTGGCGTTAAAACATTGCCAGAAAAATAAAATCGAATCAATGTGGTACCGGTCATTTTAGTAATATTAACTAATAAGATAGGCCTACTTTAATACATTTTATTTATACGAATTTTATTTCACTATTTCTAGAGTCGCAATTTTTTCAATGTCCGAACTATAAAAACCAGATCTATCGATCTAAATTCTAAATGTAGATCTATAGAGTCTAGACATCTATATTACTAATCAAACTACTGCTGTGAACTAGATTTCTTGATTCAACATGAATCAAGTTCTATTTTTAATTTTATGGTCTACTTTAGGGAGGAAAAGTAATTTTACGCATGCGCCGTCAACTTTGAAAATACCGCACCAACGGAAGATTGATAGACTTGCATTCTAGAGCCAATGTTATGTATTATGCACTTTTATAAAACTCATGCTTGGATTTCTGTGGTCAATTTAAAATAAATTAATAAATATAATATAAGCCGCGATACGGCACCATGAGTGAGCCGGTTGTCATGAAAATCGGAGTCAATGTTGACATTCAAAGAACGGATGGTAAGAGCAAAGTTACAAAGAAAATATTGTCACAACAAACAATGGTCACAAATGGGGGAACAAAACTCGAAAAGTTCAAACATTCAAATTAAAAATGTAGACAGATTATCGATCGTAGTCTCTAAATTTCGATCTACTCTAAAACTACAATGCCTAGTTTTCTGATGTGTAGATGAAGCTAGACTAGATTATCAATAGATAGACTAGATAATTTGTAGATTACTAGATCTAATTAGATTTATTTTATTTTGTGACACTGTGACTGTAGTCAGTGTAATTTATAACTTGTAAGATAAGAATTGTTAACATTAATTGGGACACTGGGTAAAGCTAAAATGTTAAATCAGTAAATAGTCTATATTCTATGACGTCTATGTTTCTTTATAGACTGGAATGACTAGATCTAGAATCTAGATCTATACCATAAGATCTAGAATGAAGAATGAAGATCTAAGGAGAATTTGTACAAATGAAATGCTCCTTCCCTAGTGGTAGTGCCCTAGTCACACCTAGTGACTAGTGCTATTACTACTATTAGTAGTATTAGACTTAGAGTTTATTAGAGCATGGAATGGGTTGCCTGAGCCTTCCAAGATAACCAGTGACTTGGCAGAATTTAAGTCATTGGTTAACATGCATGATGCGTAGGACGTAATCATCGTCTTTTTTGAAATAACGTCTGTATTATATAAGATAACTGATACGGTATAGAACTACAGATCTGTAATAACTCTATTACTTATTTTATAATAAATATTAGTATTAAAATATTTAACTAAAAAAATATTCAAAAGATCCAGTATACTGATTATAGATTAAAGAAAAATAAGAAAATAAATAGCGCAAAGCTGACATTAGACGATTAGTGACATATCAAACAACCCCCTTTTGTATACCATTTTCAGACATCTCACTATATTTTTATTAATTAGTCTAGTTTGGTGTAATGCACAAATTGTAAGACAAATTTCCTTACGGACAATAAAAATTATTATTATAATGGTTATTACTGAAATACTGTGGTATTATGGTGTGCGACCAATTTTTCTATTTTTTAACACATTTAGTTTTGTATTATTGTACAAGATGTCACCGTGATAGTCAATGCTATAAATAGATTTAGCAATGGCAGGGGAGAGCATGCTTAATAATTATTTTTGGGGGTAAGGGAATACATATGAGAAAAATGAATAATAATGTCACTGTGACATGTGTATGGCAATTAGTCTTTTCTTTTGCACTTTATAATTCACCTCTTGCTTGACCAGAAAATACCTGAAATGAAAGAATTAGATGATTAAAACATTTTTAAAATAAATATTGTCTGATACGGTTTAAAGGTGTTCGTAACAAAAAAAACATATTGAAATTTAATCATAACAGAGTAGGGAAATACATATGAGAAAAATGAACAATTCCATCTGAACTTGGACAATAATTATGGAGAGAAAGAGTTAAAGTGGGGAACCACCCTAACCCCGTATTTGCACTGCATTGAACATTTTAATACTTCAGAAAAAAATTTTCTTTCAGGCCGAATCCACTCAGCCGTTATCAGCGGCATCAACAAGGAGACAAAAAGTGTTACTGTGGAGTGGTATGAGAAGGGGGAGACAAAAGGGAAAGAGGTACATCATTTTAGTTTTGTTTATATTGTTGTTTCTGCTGACCAAGCCTGAGAGTATTACGTTGTTGTTTTTTTTTTTATAGAGTTTAGATCAAAGAGCTGTAAGAAATAGTTTTGTAATTAGGTAGTAATCAAGATACTTGCGTAGCACAACATCTCAATACAGGATCTGAATTTCATGCCTTTTTTTTTATTTCTTCACAATTTTATTTCTGTGTAGATTGAAATGGATGCCATTGCTACCCTAAATCCTCATTTGCTTGCTCCAGGCACAGAAGATAGCACCACAGAAAACAGGGCACCTTCTAAGGTACTCTAGAAATACCTAGATTTTTCAATTTTTTTTTTTTTTTGGTTTGTTAAATTTATTTGCTTTGTTTTACTTGTAATTATATGCATTTAAACCAAACTTTTACTAATAAAAAATCCTAAAACCTTCACAAAAAAAATGTTTTCCCTGATTAGTTAATAATGTAGCATTTCATTCCTTTAGAGTTGTTGGCTTGAAGTTTGTTTTGATCATCTTTCACATTTATTGCATTTTAATTTGGCAAAGATAACGATTCCTTAGTCTCTTAGGAAAGTCTTCTAAAATAAACTTCAAAATGTGACAGAACATATTAAAATATTTTTTGTAGCTTAAGAGTCAGTAGTAGTTCAAAACCACTTAGACATCTGATTTGAAAAGTTGATTAAAAGCTTTAAATATATATAAATGAATTTCACCCATTTTTTTCTGTTTTTTTCTCTGTGTGTGTGACTTTGTATTTAATAAATAGTACTAAGATATTTATCTTGTATATTAATTATATATATTTTTTTAATGTAAATTTTAGTAAAATATATATTTTTAAAAAGTAATTTCTAGTGTAATGGAAATTTCTAACTTTGATTTTTCTGACATTAAAAAAAATATTGATAAATAGTTGAATTGAAGGCAGAAAAAAATTGGTTGTTCTGATATTTAAGTCTTAACCATTGACCATAAACTCTGGCATCCTTTAATATGGCCACTCATCAGATCCCAACCAAAAACAGTAGGCAAGAGGAAGCTATGGATGAAGATGATGACCCTCCCAGCAGTGCCAGCTCAGGCTGTTACCTTAACAGCAATTCTGAAAACATTCCTCAGCACAAATCCCAGATCAAACGTCCTGGCAAGAGAAGTGTTGCCAGTCGGGATAAGGTATTCATTTTGATCTTATGAACAAGATTAACCAAGGGCCACTTCATGGTCTTCTTATTGCCTTGTCTCTGAGAAACTTTCTTTTTTTTTATGACTTTCTATTTCAGCTTGAGGGGGGTTTAAGCAGATCAGTTTTTGAATACATGTTTTTAAATTCATATCTTGAATACACATTTTAAAAGTAGGTCTCTTGCTGTTCTGATTTTTTTTTAACTTAATATCTTGAATCGCACATTTTAAAAGATCACTTTTGAAACATCCTTTTGGGGATATTGCTATTTCACATTCTAGCTGTTGCTCTGATCAGAATATAATTTTCAGGTGATAGTTTTTAATCATGCTTCCTTATGTTTGTTTACTCTCGAGAAAGTATGTTGCTATTTTAAACTCTGTATTACCAAACTTATCAATTAGTAAAACTTTTAAGTGCTAGGAAGAATAAGAATTTTTATCACTTTGAAATCTATTAGCATTAGTTTGTTGTTTTGTAAGAGGTGTTATTTCATTGTATTTGAGTGAATACTTATTTTTTTATTGTTAATACTGAAGTGCTATAAAAAAAAACAACTATCTTAAGCTTTGTTAAAATAAATAGTGTAACATAATTTTTAAAGATTTTTTTTTTAAGAAAATTGTTTTATTTAGTTAACTGAAATATTTATTAGCAAATAGCATACTTGTTATTCATGAAAGAAAATGAAAAAGGAAAATCACTTGAGCATGGTCTCCTTTTATGTTGAGGAATTGAACGCTATGCTACCTTACTTTTATTTGTATTTTTTTAAATGACTTTCAGTAAGATATCCTTTGCATTATAAAATACCATTCATTTGTAGTGAATAGTGCAGCATAGATTTACCTCACAAAACCAAAAGAAACCTCTCATGAAATGTTGTGATGTTTAAGAACGAAAATAATTTTAAAGATACACTTTGTCCTTACAAATTGGCATACTAAAAATTAGAATTTAACCACTTCTGTTTGTTTTAATTAATACTGATTGTATCTCAGTGGTTTGTTTTTAACAAAATGTGTAGTTGTTGTTTTTTTTTGGTGTCATATTGTATTGCTTACTTGTAGTAGGCTAAATCACAATTTTAGTATTTGAATTACACCGGTCTATCATAAAGTTTTTGATGTTGATAGAGCCATTAAATTGGCCAAATGCAACCATATCAGGTTACTTCTTATAGATATTTTTTGGTTTTGTTGCTTCAAAGGGTAAAAGAATGTTTCTTTGTCTGTGAATATTTGTTCAATCACTGTGCTCAAGTCATAGCGTGTTTGACCTTAAAAAAAAACACTTGTCTCTTACAGATGGAAGAAGGCTGGCACTTTTAACCTTGTTGCACCAAATGTTTTGATTTTATTGTGTTGTTTGATAAGTTTCACTTTAAACATGAATATTTTCAATTTCATGTCAACCTATTATCATTTCAGAGAAGTATGGCTCCTCCAGTAGAACCTCCTAAAGTTGTCCACAAAGGTAAACACTTTGTTTTTGTTATGGTAATGGTAGGATATTTCCTTTTACCAAAAATGATTTCACTTCTGTGTGGTATTAAAAGACTATTTGAAAATTAAATATCATATTGTTGGTCATTTAAAAGTCTACATCTGCATATTTTTACAGCACCGTCTGCCAGATCACGTCCAAGCTATGCTGTTCCCCCAAAATCTAATTCCTCCTCTCAACAACAACAAAATGGTCAACCAGAGCCTGCCCCAGCGACCTCAGACTCTAGGAAATCTCTTGTCCCTACTTCCAATAATGCAGGTCAGTCAGCAATGTTATATGGACAATTATATTTTTTTTTAGGTTTTATTCTCAATGAAAAGAATCCATACTTTTATTAAAGAATTAACAATCAATTCTTGATTTACTTAAAAACATTTAGTTCAAACAATGACATAGTTTAAATTTTAACTTAATTTACTTTCTTTAGCTGCTAGAAGAAAATCCAATTGTGTAAAAGAAGTTGAAAAAATCAAACAGAAAAGAGATGATCGTCGTGCTGCTCATTTAGCCATCAAAGAGCAATACGAAAGTCATTTTGACACCTCTGACCCCAACTGGGAGTTTTTAGCCATGATCAAGTAACTATTTACTTTATTTTAAATGAACATTTATGTAGTTAATATTGTAAATATTTGAAATTGTATGGTTATACAGGGTTCGTACGTGGTCTGGAAAAAGTCTGGAATTTCAAAATTCACATTTCAGACTTGAAAAAGTCTGGAAAATGGCTACTTTTCGAGGCAATTTTGTTAAATGTCTGGAAAAAGTGGAATTTCAAAAAAAAAATAATTTTTTTTTTAAAATCTGATGTCATTCAGGCCGTAACCAGTAAAACACGAGGCGGGTATATCTAGTTGGGCATAGAGGCTTCCATTAGGCCTACTAGATCTATTGCTATATGGGGAAAGCATGCGCGATCACGGCTTGTCGGTGAAATGCCAGTCAATTTCTAGACGGTGTTCTGTAGACTTAAGTCAATAGACTAGTTTATTATGACTGATGTTAGTCTATATTATCTAGATGGTCGATCTTTTTTCAGTTAGAATACCAAAGGTCGGGAAGTGAGTTTTTGGCCTAGATTTATTTATGCATGCGTGAAACTAACCCCCCCACCCCCCTTTTTTTTTTTTTAATAAAGAAAACAAATATATCTTGTCAATGGCGTCAACATAGAATATAGATCTAGATCTTGAGTCTAAACTAAAAGACTAGGCCACAAGAATGACTTACTAGATCTAGGTATACTACTAGATTTAGTCTCGCTCTATGCGTGACTTAGATTACTAGATCTGTTCTAGGTTTACTAAATTCTACTAAATTTAGTCTTGATCTATGCACCACTTTTTAATAAATCTAGGTTTTCTACTAGCCTACATTTAGTCTCAATCTATTTCTATGCGCAATTAACAATTAACTGCAAAATGTCTGGAATTCATTTTCACAAAAGTTGTATGAACCATGTTATATTAAGTAGGCTTGAAGATATTATTTATAGGTTACTAGGTGTTACATTTAGCATTGCCCAGAAGAATAAGAAGAAAAGCTTATACACTTTATATTTTTATATGTTTACTGGAAAAAAAAGATAAAATTATTTCCATGAATGAGCAAAAGAGAATGAAAAATGTAATCAGTTGGATCAACTGGACATTATTTTAAACTATATGTCCCATACATTCACAGATATAAACCACTCCAGATTCTAAATCCCACTGTATTTTGTGCTGCAGCAAAACATTGTATGTCATTGAGAAACCAATGACAAAGCTCTTAGTTGCAAGGGGAGCAGGAATGGGTCATGTTAGCACAAGACTATTCTTTTATTATTTCATTCTCGCACAGCTATGCCTACCTGACTAATAGCAATGAATCATGTATCAGCATTGTAAACAACAAAGGAGGTGGTGGAAAAAGTGAAGAGAGTGCCCAAAATTAAGGGATATTTGATTGCTGGAAAATAAGGCAATCAAAAAAGCAGCTGCGACAGTAGGTGTTGATGAGTCCTGTACTTATCATGTGGGCAGGGAAACACCATTTTAAAATATTCTTATTAGATTACTGCACAATTGGTCTACATTATCTTAAACATCATATCAAGCATCATTGCAACAGTATTAGATATGAAAAGAAATACAATGTCGCATTTATGTAAGCTGCTGCTGAGCTGTGTATTCAATTATGTTCATTGATTTTCTGCAGCAAAAGTAAGCCATACCTGAATTTCCAACATTTTACAAATGCAAAAAGGGTGTGGTTAATTGAGAATTTATTGTATTTTAATTGAATTGAATAAATAAAAGCATAGAATCATCATTGCTTTTTTTTTTTCCTTCAGAGATTTTCGGAACAATTTGGATTACCGTCCCATAACAGCGTCAGACCCTATAGAAAATCATCAGATCTGTGTTTGTGTGAGAAAGCGTCCTTTAAGCAAGAAAGGTAACTCTCATGAAATAATCAAATACAATGTCTAGATAGTTTGCGCTGATCCTTTTACCATAATTCAATTAATGTCAACAAATAAATTCATTTTATCACATCTCTAGTTCACAAGCTATGACAAGTTCTGTTTGATTATATAGAACGTTTTGTTTTTTTTTGTCGTAAATTATCAGAGTTAATAGTTGACCCACTGGAGTCTAATACATATGATCTGATCATCAAGCTGCATTTCATTGACGTTGTAACTAAGCTAGAGGTTTATTTTGTTTTTAAATTCTGTTTCAGAAATGGGTAGAAATGAAGCAGATGTGATTACAGTTCCAAATAAAGAGCATGTGATTGTACATGAGCCGAAGCTGAAAGTTGACCTTACAAAGTATCTAGAGAATCAGCAATTCAGATTTGATTACGCTTTTGACGAGAATGCCACAAATGACATAGTTTACAGGTAAAGTGTCGTTTAAAAACAGGTGAAAGTTAGCAATAAGGCTACTTTGTCAAAACAATTAGAAAAGGGTGTGAAATAAGACATTTTGAAATTTCACTCTTCTCATAATAGACTAAATCTACTTCGGAAACCTAATACACAAAAAGTACATCACTTCTTACTTCATTGCTGGATGTTAAAGTACACAGAACTTATTTCAATAAAAAGTGTACTTTAGCATCAGTTGAGGGCACCTTAATTTAAATTTGGTGTTTAATGTATCTATTTATCATGATAGAAAATGTACTCATTTAACTAGTTTTGTGTATAGCATCTTCTCTGCTCCTATAGCATGCTGATTACACTCTTGCAAAAGGTTCCGGTGCTGCCCATAGGCACTCAGCAAGCTCAGCTCTTCAAATCTAAATCTGGAATTTAAAATTTCTAGTCTTATCAGGATTCAAACTTTGAGTCCTTCTCAGGTAGCCTTGTGGTTAATGTCTCTGGTCACATATCCCACTTCAGATGTCTTTTAAATGTGAATGCATATGTTTTTTAAAGTACCGGTAGTAATTAGGCACCATAACTGAGATATTAACTAGAATAGAGTAGAGTAACAGTCTTTTCATTGGTGAGATTTTTTTTTTTTTGACTGTCAAACTAGTTTCATTTTTAATTGACTGTTCTCAATTTCTTTTGCAACAGATACACAGCTCAGCCTTTGGTTGAATGCATATTTGAGGGTGGAATGGCCACTTGCTTTGCCTATGGACAAACAGGAAGTGGGAAAACACATGTATGAATATTTTACACTATTTAATGTTAGTTCCCAATAAATAAAACGCATATTGTTTTCCTTGTTTAACTTGTTAAATTATATTTCTGGTAGAATGTATATATATTGTTTAGTGTATTATTCTATTTAAGAAGCTATTGATGATGCGTAAGACCTATCAGTATATAAATAATATGAAAGTTAAAGTTCAGTTAGTTCTATGTCTTCAACCACACAACGCATATATCTGTTTTACTTTTCCTTTTTTTTAAATAGACTATGGGAGGTGATTTTTACAGTAAAGGCCAACAGGACTGTTCTAAAGGAATCTATCTTTTAGCTGGTAAAACTATTAAATTAGTTGTGTTTCATTTGTTTGTTTTAATTCATTAGAATATGCTTATGAATAATGGAAATCTTATTCTGGTCCTTTAGTATGTGCAATAAAATGAATTTGTATGGCTCTGGATTATTTCAGACTTGGTTGTGTTTGGCTAGATAAAAAAAAAATATAGATTGGCTACACGATGGTGTTGGGAGATTGTTTCTTCTGTTGAGAACTCTATGATTTGACTTGAGATGTTAAATTTAAATCTATTGAGTTGCAAGTCCTAAGCATAAATAACTCTCAATAGAAATAAAAGAATAAGACACCTTGATGAATAGAAAAACACTTTATTCCCACAAATAAAGGCACAGTCCACATCTTGTCTTTAATCTATCTCTAAACTATTTCCTACATTTGTAATGTACTATCACATCACTAAGGAAATCCCTGATTAGCCCCAACTTTCTATGTGTCTATCAAGTCATTACAATAGCAACACTTTAGATATTATATAGTTGTTAGCCTTCTTTCTGTCTTAGTAGGACTATGGGTCATCTCTTTGATCACTTTGGGATGTGACTGTAGACCCCTATTCTGGATAGACCTTCTCCTCCACATGTAACGCAGGTTAAGGTAGCATTTGCTTGATTATACAGGAGCCAAGCCATTTTTTGACACTTTTCTTCCAGAGCTAAGCCCAATGCTATTTCACTGTCCATAGCTTTCTATGTCACCATCTCTTTACTTAGGGGAGCTCTAGGGCTATATAAACACAAGAATGTCTGCTGATTTGAAGTCCAATTTGATCCACGTTTAAGAGGTGTGGTTGACCACTTTTTATTCAGCTTGTTTGTTTTTTTCAGACATTAAGAAGTTTCATGCTCATATATTTTCAAAAAAAGGCCATCACAAAACAGACCCAAAACGGTTAGAACATTAAAGGAAATATTTTTACTTTTTTTTTTCCATCTACAGCTAAAGATGTTTTTAAACTGTTGAACTCTAAATATAAAAAGTTGGATCTTGTAGTTGGGGCTAGTTTCTTTGAAATATACAGTGGAAAGGTGAGACCATTAACCATTTAATCTTTTTTCTTCGATGTAATTTCAAAATTCCTTGAATAAAAAAGATTTTTTTTTTGCATGTTCTGCCTTTAGACTTTTATACCAATCATATATTGTAAACTCTTCTTATTCTGAAAATGTAATTTATTGAGCTCAAAGTTTTCTTTACTCATTTTATTTATTTTAATAATAATGGTCGAAACTGTTTTGCGTATTCTTGTTTTCTTTAGGTATTTGATCTTTTAAATGAAAAAACTAAACTTCGAGTCTTGGAAGACCATAAAAACCAAGTGCAAGTGGTGGGGTTAAGGGAGGAGTTGGTGACCAATACAGACCAGGTTCTTCAGCTGATTCAGCATGGAAATAACGTCAGGTTAGGCTAACATACGCTGTTTGGAAAAAAAAGTCTTTGTGAAATAGATTGTAAGGCTCTAAAATTTTATGTGAATTTTTTTTTTATTTTTTTTTTTTATTTTTGATGTGCATAATGTGCCATTTGAAACTATGATCTCAATATTGCCAATGTGACACAAAATTGAGGACCTGTGATGTGCCATGTAAAACTTAGCCAAGATCTGAAGAGGACTAGAAAAAATAGCATTGCAAATGTTAATTTGTAATGATTAATGATAAATGTTTTTAATATGTTGATGTTGGTTTAAAAAAAAAAATAATTTTATGCTCATTTTCACTATTGCAGAACATCAGGACAGACATCTGCCAATCAGCACTCCTCAAGGTCACATGCAGTCTTCCAGATAATTTTAAGACAAAGGTGAGTATTGAGTGCTTTCATTTTTACAAAGCTTATATCAACCCACTTTGTCTTTTGTTTTGTAAATGTTTTACATGTTTCGGATGTTCCTTCAGAGTTGAAGATAGTTTACTTCCTAGTCCAAACCTCCCGCAGGATGACGGGGGATGGCAGCGGGCAGGGTTTGAACCCTCGACCGTCGATAAATCCGAACGACAGTCCAGCGCGCTAACCGCACGACCAGGCAGCCATCCTGACAACAGTAAAAAAAAATTAACCAATTAGTTTATTAACAATTGATAATTAATTATTTTGTTTGGTATCTCGAACAAGGGAAAGAAATTGTATTTGAGTGAAGTGGTGGTATAAGCTGAATAAGTCCCCTATATAGGTCGTTGTCTGAGGCTTAGTGAACACAAACATGAAATAGAAACAATAGATAACTAACTATAAAATCTTCCATGTTCATACACTTTTTGCTAACAGAGTGGTAAACCTGATGGCTTGAGAATTCTTTTCGTTCATTTTCTTTTTATAAATGCATTTTGAAAACCATCATAGTGTATTGAGAAAGCTAAAGGCATAAAATTGCGCTTAACAAGAACAATGGGTAAAAAGATCTGTAATCACACAGATTTATTATTGTTAGTCTAGATCTATTGCAAATTTAATTCCATGGTTGATCCAAACTAAATGATACACTTAATAGAAGCTTTGTTGTTGTTTTTTTAACAGTATTTATTTGTATTTCACTTAGTATAATGTGTAGTAACAATTTTATCCAAGATTTTGTTTTGTAACAGTAAAAAATGTTAATGTTTAAAAATTGTGTTGTTTTTTTTGTACACATTTTAACTTCTTTTGTAAACAGGATAAAAAATAAAATTCATGGGAAATTCTCTCTAATAGATTTAGCAGGTACGTTTTTACCTTCTCTAATGAATTTGATAGTTAGCATTAGAAAATGTATCACAAATTTTCACAGAAAACTCTATTCTTACCATAACTCTTTCTCTCCCTGTTTTCCATGTTCCAACAAAATTATCTGTGCCTAGCTCATTTTGTATTTCACTAGTTATGATTAAACTTCAATGACTTTGTTTGTTATCAGAAAATGTTATATTTGGGTTATAAAATCAAAGGAGAATGCACACCCTTTTATATAAAACAACTTGATGTTTATAAACTATATGAAATTTTGATTTAAATAATGCAATTTATTACTAACTGTGTACAAGTCTCTTTAGAACTAGACCTAGACAAAAGTTTTGATACAATTGAACTAAATGTATTTTTTTATGATATTTATTCATATTGTCACAAAACTTAATGTAAAACATATAAACATACATTAATTGTCTTGAGCTCACTATCCCAGGTCACTACCATGCGGAAAATAAATGTAGAAAAAAGAGATTTTTTTTTAACCTCTTACTGTTAAAAAAACATTGTTTTCTGGTAAATACACAATGAAAATCTAAAACAATCAGTATGTTTTCCAAAGGGAAGCTTTTAAATTTGATTTAATTATAAGCAATTAAAAACATTGGGAGGGAAAAAAACAAAACAACTTACCTTTTTTAATCATTGACGATTCAGCAGAAAGAATGGGGTCAAATCAACTATCATATCGTCGTTTAGGAGAGAAAGAGTTATGCTCTGTTACAATAGTTAATGCGATTTAATAAAGATCTAATATAGTCTGAGTCATTCCTTTTTTTTTATTCTAGATAGTTGTAATAAATTATTATTGCAAAGTAGAACTATTCAAAGCATTAATCATATTTTTAAAAGGGTGATAGATGGGGATAGTGGCTAAATTCAAGTATTCTGTGTTAATCAGAATCTAAATAGAGTCACTACATTTTAAAACTTGTAGCTGTAAATATTTAAAATTTTACTAGTTTGAATGGCTTGGACTGTTGTCCAGTCTTGGTACTTCATTAAACTGGTAGCACTATGTTTCAGGTAATGAAAGAGGAGCTGATACATCAAGCTCAGACAGAAATACAAGAATGGAAGGCGCTGAGATTAACAAAAGTTTATTGGCTCTCAAGGTCAGTATGTCTGCCATAGAGACATTAGCTTACCTACATATCCTTAATATTTCTATTTGTGTCTATTTGCCCTCTGTATTTTGGCCTTGGTCAGTAGTTTTTTTTCTGCTGATGTGGTAACAATTCAAAGCCACATTTTCAACAGTTTTCTGGTTTGTTGTTTATATAAAGTGATGGGAATTTTCCCTGACATTTTAAAAAAAAATCCGATTTTTTTTTTTCAATTTTTTTTTTCATGAAAAAGATAAACTGATTTGATTATTTTTCCATTTTCGGAAGAATGCGAAATAAGATTTGATTTGTTTTGAACATGCGCACATCCGGTCTTTTGACACAGTTAAAGTTCTATTTTTTAAAAATCTTGTGTTTTCGTTTTAGAAGTCTTACACCTATATCTAAGACTAGATCTAGAATGACTAGAGTGGTTTGAATCAGTCTAGATAGATATATTCTAGATAAAATATCTAGATCTAGTTTCTTTAATTTGAATACTTTTGATCTAGATTAGTTAGTGCTTGCCAGCTTTTAAAAAGTATCAGAGTTGAGAGTGTCATTATGCTCGGCCGCTATGGCTATGCTCTTTGAATTTTGCTCTGTTGTTACGATGGCCCCTAGAATTTTCTAATTTGAACTCTGCCTGCCGACTTCCATGAGTTCAAATGGGATTAGATTTAGACATCTAGATCTAATTAAATCTATTATAAGATCTAGATCTAGAGAGGCCTACCGCTCGTCTATATAGATGTAGGCCTACCTACTTTACATGACTATACCTTCTATACTCTATAGTGAGTTACTGAGTATAAGTCTGATAGAATATAATAGTAATATATTGGATCTAGAGTCACTAGAGATCTAGATCCAAGCTATTAGATTTAAGTAGATCTAGATTATAGATAGATCTAGATCTGTAGTGAGAAATATATATTAAGTTTTTTTCTATACTGGTATCTAACTAATAACTAATCATTACAAATGCTTTAAAAGCCCATTGTGGTAGAGATCCACTTCTTGTTTCTCCTGTATAAAATTAAATAATCAGTGCAACAAACAGAAGTGTAGCTCATACTTTTAAAGTATTTCCAAAACTCAAGCATGTTTTTATTTTCAAACACATTAACTTTTTATATAGTTGTTTGAGAGAGAAGTTGTTACAACACCAGTAAAGCAGTTATCTATTATAGAATGCTCAGATTGCCTGGACCCAGATATAAAGCATCTGCAAAAAGCTTTCTCCTCTCATCTATATGTACAAACAATAGTGCCTTGCATACATTTATGCAGTGTAATTATTATGTAATACAACATTATTTAAAGAAAATATTAAATAAAATGATTCTACATAATTTAAAACAATTTAGCAACATCTTTTTTTTAAAGTCGCAACGATAGGCCAGTTCAAAAATGCGGATTTACAAAATTTTCAATGTCTGTCCCCATCACTGTATATATATATATAGTATAGAATAGTGAACAAAAAAGGTTATAAAAAGTTTTGTTTTAGAAGATTATTGCCAGAACCAATTGCGCCAAAATGTTGCATTTAAGAATAGTTGAATCTACTCTGTACTGTAATGAAGCTCAAACTCTTGTGTGCAGGAATGTATTCGAGCCTTGGGAAGGAAAGGAGCCCACCTGCCATTCAGGGCCAGTAAATTAACTCAAGTTTTAAGAGATTCTTTCATAGGGGACAAGTCCAGGACCTGCATGGTGAGTACAGCAAAAGAATTTAGTATTATAATATCATTCTCTAGTTGATGTGCTTGAATTATAGATTAATAACTTGTTCTATTTCTGTGTTGTCTAGATCTCCATGATTTCTCCTGGCATGAGTTGTTGTGAGCACACATTGAACACACTGCGCTATGCTGACAGGTAAATGACTTCTTAATTTAATCATGACATACTTTCAGGTTTGTATATATCTATGATAAATGTTGAATGCTTCAGGCATTACTTATGTTTAAGGCTGATGGAATAATTAAAAAGTACAGGAAAAAGAAAAAAAATGTATTTGAAATAACTTCAATTATCTTAAAATGTTTAATAGAAATTTATGAATTACAAACTTGGATAATTTTGTATTGAATGAGTGTTAGCAGTAGTTTCTGAAATGAAGTAATGAGTTATGGCTCCTCTTTAAAAATTAGCACTGTTCCAATGGTAATTTAAATAGTCTATTACTCTATGTATGTTTATTTAATAAGGCTCACATAAAGGGTCAAGGTATTTTCTGGTAAATTCTAAATAGGCACCTTCTATTGTTGCTACTCTATCACCTAAATGCAGAGTATCAAGGATCTTGTGAATTAGTTGCCAGCAAAAAATGATATGTTGGTTAGCTCCCTGTCATCACTTTTCTAGACAGCTGGTCCATTTCTCATTTCTTCTACTTTTCACTGTGTAGGCTTGTAGCTCCACAAGTGCTTGTGTTCCATGTTATTTCAAACATTGAATAGATTTGAGTTAATAAGCAACTCAACGGCAGTCCTTTTTTCACATTATATAGTTATAATTTAGATTTACAGACCTAATACAGTTTTTATGAGTCATCTTCACATAGTGTAGTAAACTCTCTGAGCTTTTCTTAATGTTTCCATTTAGTCTTAAATAATCAAAACATACATGAAATATTGCTTCATTGAAATCTTATGCTAATGCCATTGACTGAATATTTCAGAGTTAAGGAACTTGGACCTGGAGGCCCACCTGAAGGTAAACCCTCTGATTTAGCTCAAGTCTACCCTGTGGATGGTACATCTCCTCAAAACTCAGATTTGGCTCTTCTAAAAACGTCAAATGTAAGTTTATTTCCTTTTTTTTAAACATAGGTTGTTGTTTTTTTTCTCTTGAAAGTATTACTTCTAAATTGACAAATTAAGGTTAGAATGCTTGAATATTGTTTCAATAATTCATTTCAGTCTGATGTGTCAGTTGTATTCATCTCCCTCTTCTAACCTGCAAAAGCTTCTTAGGAAGTAGTTTTCTTTAACTCTTTCTCTCCGTAATTATTTACCACATTCTAGTGGAATCAACGTTGGTATCGTCAGTTAGGAGAGAAAGAGTTAAATAATTTTAAAAAAAAATATGTATTATATGTTGTTTTCTGATTTCTTTCAAATTTTTTGTCATACTGAACTTTTCATACTGAAATTTTAGACAAAATTTTTATACAATAAAATCCTTGGCTAGAACTATATTATTTTTGTTTAAATTTAACTCTTTCTCTCCTAATTGACGATGCCAACCTTGATTTGACGACATTAAACTAGATCGATTTTTTTAATTTAAAAAAGTTAAATTTGTATTGTGAAAAAGTGCATGCATTCCCCTAGAATTTGATACCAAATATAACATTTTCTGATAACAAACATAAAGTTATTGAAGTTTAGTCATAACAGGTTAGTGAAATACAAATGAGCAAAATGAATAATTCTATCAAAACAAGGAAAATAAATATGTACATTACCAAATAGGGGTTATTGTTGAATGATCTTAATAAGCCACTAGGTTTTAAATAATTCTTTTTTTTTTTTTTTTTTTTTAAACTTTTTTTGCTTTGATACAAAGCTGGGGGGGGGGGGGGGGGGTTGTTTTTTTTTTTTCATATTTGATGGTCAGTTGAAGCAGATAAAATACTGTAATTGACTTTATCAATCTTTTAAACAGGCTGAGGAAGTAACAGAAGAGTTACTGACATTCCACCAGGCTTTAAACAAGATGCAGGAGATGGAGGAGGTCCTTGTTGACGAATACAAAGCCTACTTAGAAGTAATTACTTCATATGCAATATTTTTAGATATGTCAACCTTAAGTTAATATACAGTTGTTAGTTGTTTTTTTTATATTCAGTGATGCTTTGGGGTCTCTGCAATGTAGCACAACAATCCCACTAGTAGAAAATTTAATATGGTATTTTGAAATCTTCACATAGTTGATAATATTCAGGTGTGCTACAAGAAACTTGAGTTCAAGTGTACTTTCCATAGATGTGCAGTGGATTTCTTTCCCCTTGTATATAGGATTAGATTATAAGCCTCAAAGTTAAAAATAGATTATAAACATTATTTTTTTAGGAATATACTTGAGATGACATACAGTTGTGAAAATATTCTAACTATTTAATATACATTACTATGAACATTTTTTTTGGTTTTGCATTTAATGTATGTGTACATTTGATAAACTGCAATCTTTTTGTAAGGAATCTCAAAAATGGGTTCTGGAAGATAAACGACTGGTGAAAATGACAGACAATGTAGAATACGATGTAGAAGGTAAGAAAAGTGTATTTTTCGATGAATTTATATTTTTAGCTGGCTAGTAGTTTAAAATGGGGGTAAAATGTTACTGGCATTACCATTGTCTTCATTGAGTCAGAAATTTATAATCAGTGTTTAATTATTTCACTTGTTACAAGCAATTTAAAAAAAAAGTTGGATGTATGTTTTAAATGCTTTGATCAAATGTTCTAATGCCGGAATATATTTTTTTAACCACAAAATTCTCTGCATTTTTTTTTCCTTTTTATTGCTTAACAGAATTTGCTAAACAACTTGATGCATACTTAGCCAGGCGACATGAAGCAATTAGTTCTCTCAGAGGTAAAAGTTTTTAAATTTGTATCCCCTTTAATGTGTTAGTAAGTTTTTCTTTTGTAAGTTGTAAGGTTGGAGACGTTTCTTCAGAAAGGATTGTCGAAGGCCCAAATCTCTTACAGGACAGCAGGGGACGGTGGCTGAAACTATCATGGCATGAAGCAATGCTTGAATTTTGAACCAGATGTCAATGTACAATCGGAATCTTAAATACATAGCCAGTGATATTAAATCTTGTAACATGACAGCCCACAGCTTCTTGTTTTAAAGTGTCTTTCTGTGTATCCTATTAAAACAATACTATTTGCTTATTGGGATTTAGAATAGTGCAAAATTTTTTTAGAAATTTTCACATATTTTTAAAGAAATTATTCATTTATTTTGTGTCTCTTCCCTTTAGCTAAAGTTGCCACTTTTCGCCAAGAAATACAAGAAGAAGAAACTCTCAGTAAAAATATCAAAAGTTCCAACACAAACAAGCGCAAGTAGATGACAAGACAACTGAACGTCTTGGACTCAAGTCTTTTTTTTTTCACATCCCTCCAACACTGGACTGCTGTTTTATTGTACATAGCTTACGGGGTGAGGGGGGGGTTGTCTACGGTATCAAAGTGTCAGCTGTTCCACTGTCAATTTATTTTTGTACATTACAAATATGCATGGCCAATAACAATAGTTTAAGTGCTGGCTTCTCTTACTCTAGTAGGATGTTGTTTTTTTTTTTGTGTTTTTTTATAATATATAAATATATATTTAATGCTGACATTTTCTCTAAATAAGATGGTTGATTATCTGCGTTGTGCTTTGTTTGAATGAGTTATTCGACCATTTTGGTCTCTGTATAGAGAGTGGACCAACCGAAAACTTGCATCACACTCACCGGAAGGTGTCCACTTAGATCTGCTTCGTTTCCTGTATCCTGATGTATCAACAGCCTCAGCGGCTGAATTTAAAACCATGTCCTAACTGGGCAGGGGTTAGTTATGATTATAATAGAGTAGAGGTTCGCACGGTACTCACATCACATCTAGAGACTGAATCTATTTGTACACTAATTGTATACACCAAGGGTGTTATTCATTTTGTTTTTAAAATGATCCCATTCCATAATAAAGCTATCATTGATATTCACCGGGAGTGTAAAGTGTCACTGTGTTAGCGATGAGTGGCCCGTCTATGTGTGGAAAAGGTACAATAAAGACGTACATAAAATGGCTAACATTTGGGCTTTCATTCAAAGTTCATTTTGCTGTTAATGAATGTTGCACTAATAATAAAGCAAATCTTCAACTGAGCCTCACTATTCAAGCAATTGTTTTTAAAATAGATGAACTAGATTTAGTTTCAGCTTAATCCTTTGACAGGTTTCCTTCTGAAAGGAAGTTCTGATGTTGTTCTGGTGCTTTTCAGACTTGGACACTCCTTGAAAGGAATAATGCATTAGCTTGAACCTCTTGCATGAAAGGGTCTTGATTGTGGTTGGGGTTCGAACTCTGGTTCATTGCACCTGCTGACAGTCCAAAGTGCGAACTGCACAGCTGCCATCCAAAAGTTGTACTAGAATGTATTTCTCAAACTGCTCTAAGGATTTTATATTCTAATCAGTATCCTGTGAAACATTTGTTGAGAAAAAAAGTATTTGTCTGACAACTATTACTTTATTTTGAGAAAACTCCAGCATGAGCACTTTTAGTTATTTGGTTTGTTAAATTGTTGAATGCTAATTATAAAACTTGTCTTAATTATATTGACATAAGGAGGTGCAACAAATAGCCTTGTGGGTCACAATTCAATTTTATGGCTTTGTAATGTTTGTGTACTCATTTTAGAACTCCAGTTGAGTTTGAACTGAACAGTACCATATTTACATGAGTACATCTCATCATGTTGACAGCACTAATTGAATGGTGGACTCCGAATTCTAAATGTTTTGTGATGTGTTCACTAATTCTGATGCCATGTTTTGTGTAACCTCAAACCTTGTTCTAAAGTTGGAGCAGAAAGCAAGTTACGTTTGACTTTCTTCTAGTTTATGGGTAGGCTAGACCAGGCAAGCAAGTCTGTGTCAAGTTATTAGGTCACTAATAAGTTTGGTTTTGATGGGTACACGTATTTGTTTGGAAAGGGTGGCTGCCTGGTCGTGTGGTAAGCGCTTTGAATATCGTCATGATGGACCTGAGTTCAAACCCTTCCAGCCGTCATTTTCTGTCGTCCAGCAGTAGGTTTTGGCTAGATCGTAATAATTTGTATTTCTCAGTTAAGTCCGACACACACAAAAAGACAGATTCGCTCCTTGGTCATATCAACATTCGTGTATGCTTGCAAATCTTGGACTCCCAAAAGCCAAATCAAGCTGATGTGAAATTGAGATGTTATATAATTCTATTATCATATTCAAAGACCGCGTTGCAAACAAGGAAATCCTAACTAGAACCACAATGATTTTTTGACCGTGTTTTAAACAAAAAATACGCCAGCTATGATTACGCCCATATTAGGAGATCCTCAGGACTCGCATATGGAGAAACGGAGAGGCAAACATCAAGGCATGGACGGGTCTGTCAACGAGACTAACCCTGGCTAAAGACGGAAGAATGGAGTTGCGGTCGGCAGATCATGTTTAGTGCCCCAATTTGTTATCAAAAGGACGGGTGAAAACTGAGCTGAGACTGAAGATTAGGTAAAGATATTGACTGTCAGTACTATTTACAGTAAGAATCAGACGGCTAAGTTATATATATTAGCTTAAAGCTTCGCCTCTGAAGTCCAGCAAGTATATGGCATTACCATACACGTGACAGTTTAAACAAAACTTGTGTGGATGCGTACGCGTACAGAACGTACAAATGCACACCTTGTGTAGCTATTTTTAGTAACGTCTGCGCTGTAGTAATTCGAACTAACACAAACGTGACATGAAATACGTCACAGGATTAGAGAGCTACGTCATAATTCTAGACTCTTACGTATCAGAAGGTAAACGCGTGCAATCCTGCTGAACATTTCCTATTGAGCTCCGCCATTGTGAATTATTATGATAGAACTAGTCTCAGTGGCACCCATTGTTTTGATAGTTGAATAGTCCAGAGTAAGTTCAGTCAAATAGAACGCCAAATCTAGATCTATAATCTGATTCACATTCACAGATTTAGACAAACACTGGCAGTAGAAGACAGAAGTGTTTTAATCTGTTCTCGATTTTTAATCTAGTAAATAAGTTATCTACAGGCTATTTTAAATAATCTAGATCTAGAAGTAGAACTAGATTAGATTATAGTCGGTCTAGATCTACGGCGCAGTGGTGCTAGATCCAAATTCTGAACTTATTCTGTTCGTAAGAGAATTTAATCTAGTCCATTAATTTTTATTTTATTTTTTAGACGATCTTATCTAGATCTAGTCCTAGACCTCTAGTGAGGCTTTAGTGTACATACAAGTTGATAATGCTTTGGGTGTCATTTTCATCCCATCTATTTTTAGATATATATAGATTTAGGCCAAGATACAACGCTCCTTTAATAGATCTGGATCAGTCTATCTAGCTCTAATCTATCTGTGTAGGAACAATGGAACAAAGATGGCTAAATTACAATCTATATTACAGTTTATAGATCTATTAGTGAACGGAAAATTCTCATCCAGTCTAGCTTTCCTAAGTATTCTTTCACATTACGGAAGTGGAAAACTGAGAAACCGCGAAAGTGTATCATTTTGAATTTCTAGTCTAAATTGTGCCTATAATAAGCACATGTCGGAAACAAATCTTAAATGAATCAGAACATAGATCTAGTTTACACCTTTTCCTAAGTCACCAGCCTATTAGAGACTATATATGTCCCTAGGTCGAGATGATCACGAGAACGTATTAAAAAGATGAATGATGAAACATTAACAGAATATTAACAATGTCATAGTGACATAGTCCTAGATCTAATCATAGTAAGCTTTATTGTGGGGTAAGTAGGCTGCCTAGGACCTATATATATAGGCATATACACGTCGTCTGTGTCGACGACCTATTTTGAATTGGCAACTTTGAGAATTTCTTTCTGACCAGAAATAAGATTTAGACTGGGTTTACCAATCAAAACTACTAGTACTTCACGAAGGCAGCAGACGATAGCTTAGTCTCAGGCCTATTTGAAGTATTTGCAAATGTTCCAAAGAAAAATACACATATATTTCGATCTAGTCAATTTGAGACAAAGCATCCCACGTTTTATAAAAGATCTCTGCTTCAGGGGACACAACGAAAAGTCAACAAGTGACTGGAGACTTTTTGTGAATCATCTCCACCCACGCCAACCGATAATTTATGTTTGGCAGAAATTGTCTGTCCGAGTTCTTTGTGTGTTTGACTTGACATGTCTCTCAACTGGGCGCATACCAGCTACAGGCTTTGCACGTGCAAAAACAAGTGGCGGGGATAGATTTTGTTGTTCTATTTGACTAGAAAGATGGCGGTCTTGCATTGCTACATACGGTATACACTCTGTTGTCTAGTTCAGTGGTTCTCAAACTGTGGTAGATCAGCCAAAATGTGTCACATGTTTTAATGTGTCATCAAATGAAAGTTTGAAACCCGCTAAACTAAGCGTCATCTTCAAAATATTGTAACAATTAACTATAAAAGACAAAGCCATAGATTTCTTTAAACGTGAGGAAAACTATCAGCAATGCAAACCGTGAAAGCTCTTAAGGCTTCGTATATTATTGCATTGCGAATAGCGCAGAGCCAAAAAGCACGCACCGTTGCGGAGAGTGTGATTATGCCCGCGGTTTTAGAAATATGTATTTTGGGCAGACGTATCAGACTGTGTCGGGGGTACGTTAACATCGAATGGCTTGCAAAGGGGTCCCTGAACTTAAGAAATTTGAGAACCTCTGGTCTAGTTTATAGACTAAAAGCGTAAGGAGATACGTGAAAATTGAACAAAACTTAATTATATAGAAACTAGCATAATTCTTCTAATATAACAGAAGAGAAACATCGTAAGTGACGCGCAATGTTAATTATGTCAGAGATGTATTACACCATAGATTACTTAAGGTCTGGATATACTTATTGTAGTACAAGTATTGAAATAGATTTAACAAAACCTATTGACCGTACAATTTGTTCAATGCTCTGATCTTACCTACTGGTACCACTAACTCAACTGGACGCTCTAATCATTTGTGTCTATCACACTTGTAGTAGAAGCGTGTCTGTAGCGTCCTTTCTCTTCTTGAAGACTCCCAAAGTGAAACTAGCACGAATGGACTGATGGGCGGATACTAGTTATGTCACTTTCGCAGATGACTACCAGAGAACGACCAAAGAATTCAAAAGCGTCACATTTTTGTCGGCTTCCACCTGATCAACAATGACAAGAAACGGTTCATTTCCAAATGTTTCAAAGTGACGTAATCATTTTTTTTTAAAGTAACGTCTCTATTAGATAAGATAAGACTTCTTCGGTTTTTCTTTTCACCAGGTTCAAACTTTTAATTTCTTGTCTTTCGTAGTCTTGTCAGTGTCAAGGTCCATCACTGTGATTTTCTTTCTATTTCTTTCTTATGAAGAAATTTAATTTCAACACTGCTCTTTCTTTCCTAGAACCGTATCATAAGAGAATGGAACTTGTCAGCACTCACTTGGCCGAGTTGTCGTACTTGGACGTACTTCACATTTCTTTCAAAGGACGTCTGTAACTAAATGCGCGACGTACAAGCTTATCGCTTCCCCAATGTGTCATTGCTCCTCTAATAAATACCTCTCATCCTCCAACAGTCTCATGACAAAGGCAGGCCGCCTCTCTCGTAGAGACAACGTCGTTTTCTTGTCTTTCGTAGTCAGAGTCACCGTATAACCTTTCGCCTCCCTCCCCCCCCCCCCCCCACACTCACACGAAGCCTAGACATGGGATAATGCGATTAACCAATAAGACAATTTACACCTCCCTTGTTTTGTGTTTAGATTAGGCAAGATTGATGCGATTACGTCTAAATATAGAGCCCATAATCTACACCAATGGTCAAGAAATACCTTTTTTCGATTTCAAAAAAAAAAAAATGGCAGAAAATGTCTTGGTACTTTAATGATACCACATTAATCTTTATATTATGTAACCTATATTTCAACAACAACGTAATTCACGCCATCACAAAACTTGTTCATAATTCTTGTTTCACTGGTTTTCTTTCAGAAAGACTGCCCTACGGTTTGGTAGATAGGACCAACTATTTGTAAGCTTAGTTTCTTTGTTCAAAACTTTACTTTCAATAAATTTTTGTTGGATGGTTTTACTTTTTTTTTTCTGCTTCTATTTACTTTTTTTTCATTTTTCTTACTTTTTTTCTTTTTCAAATTTTGCTGTCCTGTACACTCCTAACTATCCGGTACTCTCCATACTGATCCGTTCGTTGTGTGGGTTCGCATTTAACATTGACACTGAAAGATCCAAAATAATAATCATGCCCATGCAAGGCGGCAGGGGAGGTCGATGGGGTTCGAACTTCGGAACTATGGTGACGACAGTCTTAGGCGCAAACTAAACTACACTACACACAGGCAGCCATAAGATGGATATTGTTGTTTGTCCAAAGCAATGTTGTAACGGTAGATTTTGGGGGAAGGAAGATCATTATAACTGTACTTATTTCATTATTACATGATAATGATTCAATCTGCTTTATACGTTGGGGGTTGATTAGCATAGAAAAAAACAATAAATACAAAGAACAAAATCTTGATCGCCTAGTTTAATTTAGTAACCTACTGACGAAATCTGCTTCTTTTCACTTTTTTGTATAACTTCTGTTTATTCTAAAGTACTATTTTCCAGACACAAATCTGTGACTTTTCGTCTTTCTCTCTCTCTCTCTCTCTGATGCATACAAACAAAATTTAATAAAATACTCTGAAAGACACAAAGATAAAGGCACATTCCTCGTCCCATATGCTAGGACAAATTTGTACAAATACTCATTCTTCCCTAGTGCTATTAGAGCATGGAATGGGTTGCCTGAGATAGCCAGGAAAACCAATGACTTGGCAGAATTTAAGTCATTGGTTAATATGCATGACTAAAATGCATGACGCGTAGGACGTAATCATCTTCTTTTTTGAAGTAACGTCTGTATTATATAAGATATAATATATAAACAATATGTAATAATAATAAGGCGAATGTCTTCGTGTCAGAGGATTAAGGGTACCCAGTGACCAGTTGTTATAGAAAGAAATATGTAGGCCTACATTTACATCGGTCGACACTCAGTAATGTAATGAACTAAAAAAAAAAACAGAGCTCGCTAGACTAGAACTTTACTCTCACTGTACACAACCAAATTTAAAATGATGTGCCCGACCTGCCGATTCTGTTACCTCTATTCTATACCGAAATCTTGGTCTATGAGGGGGGGGGGAGAAGTTCACTTTATTGACGGGGTCTAGACAGGCACAATAAAACAATCTCCTGAGGGAGAAGGTGCGAATTAGAAATGTCTGAGGGAAGCGCCACGCCAGAACTGCTGACAAAGTTAATCTAGCGATTAGAGACCTAGTTTGGTTATTTACTAGAAAGATTACTTACCTCATTATGTATATAGATCTACATTAACAACTTGCGAATATTTTTATATCTTTCCTGGGACTCGAACTCTCCCCTTCTCCATTTAATCTCTTTCATTTTCCCTTTCTTTTTCAGTCCTCCAAGTCTCCCATTCATTTCTCGTCATTCTTGCAATTGTTTTCTGACTTCCTTCTCTCTCTCTTTCTCTCTCTCTCTCTCTCTAACTATCTATTTCTCTAACGCTCTGCCTTCAATATTAAGCAACCAATTTTATTTCTTTGGATTAAATAAAAAAATTCGACTGCTGCTGCGACCCATTTTTTTGGTTCAAATTGACTGACATTTATTTCAAGTCAACATAGACCAAGTACTGTCTGCGACAAACATTCACAAGTTTGAATCCAAACTTATTTACTGTTTAATCTAGGTTCTGTCTAAAAGGGTTAATATCTAGCATGTCACCATGTCTGGCAACTAGTCATGGGCATGCATGTTTAGAAAGCTGACACTACGTGGATCCTGTCACTGTCAGTTCATTGTTGCGTTTGATGACAGACGGGCAGCTTGGTGGTGGTCTTTTGGCTATGTTGTGACGCGCGTGTGTTTATTTATTGGCTCGTTAATTGTCTAGCTCCGGGGGGGGGGGATGTCTATGTTGTATCTATCGCACGTAGGCCTACAAAGAAAATAAAGGAACAGACAGACATGTGGGTAATTAGGTAGAGGGAGAGATAGAAAGACATCAGTAGGTAGGTAGGCTATATAGTTCTTGATATGTATTGTCTCTGCAAAAGACGTCCTGAACTTCAGAGATTCCTGCACTAAGCAGTTTAATTCATTGAAGTAGTGCAGTGGTGCACGTCATTTTCGTGTACGGAAATCGCTCAGGCATCAATCGAGACAGAGACAGACAGAATGTATAGGCCATTCAGCGACACCGAACGTCGCGAAATGAGAGCGAAGGTCCATGTCAAGAGAGGTCATGTGAGCTTCGCGTTAGTGGAGGGTAAAGTCTATTCGGCAATGGAAACGGAAATTGTGCTGCATTTTTTGTTCTTAGTTTACAGCAGCTTTAGATTCCAATGTTTGGTTGCCTCAGACTGAGATTATGGCGGAATAGGTCTCTTTGCCTAGCAATAAAAAATCAATGTTTCTAAAGCAGTGGTTCTCACCACACGTTTGTATGGCTCTGAGACTTTGGTGCTCTATTGAAGTCTCCTAGAACGATTTGCTACTCATGTGAAACACTGCACTCATTCTTAATCTTCGGAATCGAAGACATTGCCATTCCATTACAGCTGGTTTAACTTCTACGTTGTCTGGGGTGGGAGGGTTGAACTTTAGGACTAAGCAGAGACTTCAATGTCATACACTCGAGAGAGATATTATTATTACCCAGTGGCGTTGCTAGGGATTTGGGGGCCGGGAGTGGGGCTTGGCTTCTTAAGGACCCCTGCATTTTGGCATTCGAAATCATTACATGAGATAATGTACTTAATAAATATATGCAACAGGGTTACTAACATATTTAACAACGTGAATATCAAAGATTACATGTAATTTAAGAAAAAATTTCAATCACTCATATCAGGGAGCCCGCTTAACTATGGGGTAAGGGTCCGGGGGGGGGGGGCTTTCGAATTTGGACCCTTTCCCTCCCTTAGCTACGCCACTGTTATTATTGCTTTAGTATAGCGTCTCTTCTAATCTCACATGTGGATATTTAATTGGTGGTTAGTGATACATGAAAGATTATTCCGTGTTACTTGAAGGCGCTCAGCAAACACAACTCAGCCGGAATCAAATTTCGCATTTTAAAAATTTCACGTCTGCATTGGAATTCGAGCTCGCGGTGTATGCCACTCACCTATAAAATCTCATTCTGTTCGGGCGGAAAGTGAAAGTAGTGAAAAGATGTATGTTTAGTCGCACCACGTGGTTCCGACGAGGAAAAAATTAAAGGTCTGAGGTGTTGATTTTTTTTTATCAGTTTGGTATTAATTGGATAATCACCGGGACTTCCTATGATGTCATGCTAGATCTTCGCCAATGTTTTAATGAAAAGGGAGGCGAATATAAAGGAAGCGAGGATAGGCTTTAGAAAGGAGGCCATTATGTGCTTAGGTCAATGCTAGTGATGATTTATTTGCTACACATCTTGGGATGTCGACCAGCTTGATCATCAGATAGTCTTTTCTTTGATGTCACTATTACACGAGTTGTCTTTTCTTTATCTTATCTTAGATAATGTTTTAAAGGGGAGATGAAAAGGCATGCCGCAAGGGTAAGTAAGGACCTGGGGGGGGGGGGGTTATCATTAAAAGAAGAATTGTATTGATCATCTTAAAGATAAAACAAAAGAGGGTCCCTAGCGCGTCGCTGTGTGATCTTGAGGTCTCACGTATTGTTATAGTGCGTCCTTTCAGTATGACTGGGGAACTACTTGCATCAAATTTGAAATCGCGTCTTAAGTCGAGATTCTGGTCTGCTTAGAAAAGCTCTAAAAGTCCTATAACGTAAGAGGTACAGTAGAAATCTGAAATATTTAGCATAAAGTACGGACTAGTGTACATGACTTTGTACATGACACCATTCCTGTGGTGATATAGGTTTACACTTCCAATGGTGATACATGGCCTGGATCCACTAGGCCCTGGGGAAAGTCTTGTCATGAAAATTATCTACTGTATTGGTTGTCGTTCTTATGTTTACAGGTGCTAGTAACCCGTCCGTGTGACCACAACGTTACAAAATATTACAGTATTTATTGTATAGGCGCGTAGACAAGCATAAACAAGAACAGAGATTTGGTAACTTTCAAATATTTCAAATTTCAAATATATGATATACAAATGATACGCTCATGTGAGAGGGAAGATGTACAAATGGGATATAGCTTAGCTGTTGAGGCTGTTAAGCTCTCATCAGTGGGATGTTGCTCGTGTAAAGGTTGTTTATTTCTGCTATCTTTTACATAGCTTCTGGCTACTCTTCGTTGGCGTCCAAAGTCCTCTTTTAGTGATGATGTGTGTTGGAGCTAGTCTTGGGTGAAGTTGGAGCGATGGTCAGCTGCTTGCTGTGAGCTCACTTCTGCAGATGATAGTGCAGTGAGGATGCCACGCGGTGGGCTACGTATCACTTATCGGCTTCACCATCGCTTACCATCACCCAATGCCATAGTGGGCACCGTGAATGGCATTGGAGAGTCATCCTGTAGTGATGCATGTGGGCACGATTTTCAATGTAATTGCCAAGCGTGTGTGTTTCGGTGTTAAGGGTGAAAGTTGGGATGTGTGTTTGCGATGCGAAGTGGGTGGAAGCCCGGGGGAGGGGGTTCACGTAGGTCAATTCGGAACCCAAACTAAAACTGTCAGGATTTTTTTTTTTAACCAAAGCTTTAAAATAAATATCGTCATGATAAAGTTGAACGGTACATTGTACATTGAGTTCTCCTTAACACTATATTATATATACTATACAGTAGAACGCAACTTTAAAAAAAAACGAGACGAGTCAAAATTGTTATTGTCCTCTGTGGACATCAGAATCTATTCAGCCTACATTACCAAACTACTTTCCTCATGATTACATCAGAAACACACACACACACTCCATAACAATGACTTTTTTTTTCTTCATAATTCTTCCAGAACGTTTCCCACTACCCTTTTCATATACTCTAACTGCGGTCTTAATTAAATCACTCCCCTGCAGTGACTTAAGAAATTTCTAGATCTTTTTATCTTTTAATATAATAGTTCGTCCATCGTGGTTCGATGATGACCACTTTGTCATCCAGGGGGCTGAGATCTTTTTATCTTTTACTTCGCTTCGATTGCATTTGTGTAAAATAGCAGACATTTTTCCAACTCATTTTTACAATAAATAATATGTGTCTTATTTTTTAAGTACCAGTAAATATTTCAAACTTCCACCAATCTTTTAATCAAGTTATTTTTTTTTTTAAAGGGGAGGGTGAAAGTACGCTTAAATTGATTAGATAAACTTGATCTCTAAAATACGTATGCCTAATAAGCTAATCATCATAATGATAATGCTGAATTATTTTTTTTTTTTTTTGACGAAATGATGATGAATAGTCAACCTGAGCCAATAATTTGTAATGAATTATGTAGTATATGTCTATCTAAGTTTTAAGTAGGCCTATAATCTAAGCTAGATCTATTTTTATTATAATCCATAATTAGATCCAATTCTGTTGTGCGATATAATGTGCAAATCGCAGATATAATTTTGCATCCCCTTATTTAATTTACCCCCAAGGGAGCCTCTTTTAACTTTGTAGCCTACCTGCGCGGGCTAATTTAAATACGGTACTTGCTCCGCCCCGACTCCCGTGTTCCAAATGCTCCGCCTACATGCTCATTCAGAGAGCACGCTTTTACCCGAACTGAAATGAAACTTTCCCGTATTCACCCTAGGCTTAGGGTCTAGACTAGTTACAGTGAATGTATACAGTATTGGCACGAGATTTCATTTTGTTTTGTGTTGCTCTCCACGTTTTTACCGAAACATTTGTGAAAAGTGTAGATCTAGAAAATTAGAAGAATGTCACTAGACTCTATGTTAGTATGTTTATACAATAAAATGAATGCCGGTATAGCCTACAACAGAAACTGAAGAAGACTATAGATTAGATTAGTAGGCTAACGTGTAGATCTAGAACTGGTATCTAATTTAAAATCATTAATCTAGATTCTAGGTCTAGATCTCAATTTCAATATAGAGTCCAGTGCAGATTCCATAGACCTAGAATCTATATAAAGACTAAATTAACTAAATATCTAGATCTATATAGACCTAGATCTAGTATATTCAAGACTATTTCATTTTCTGACCAAACAATTTGTGAATTCAGTTGGGACTGACTCGTGAGCACACTTTAAACAAATCTCTTGTGTAGAGATTTGGATTCGATTCATTGAAAGGTATGGAAACAGCATCTGCCGTACTAAACTAGATTCTAGATCTATTATTTTAGGATTTTGTATTTAAATGTAAGGCTTAAGACGCTTAAGTTATTCTAGGTATTTTTCAATCACAGAATTTAAAAAGTTTTAGATCTAGATCTAAATCTTTTTTTTTTTTAATTTGGAGCCTAAATTTAAATCTAGATCTAGAACTTGGCTTTGTCTAGATTAGATCATAATAGATCTAGATCTATATTTATCCTTGTATTCTATGATCACTAGATTAACTATTACTATTAGGGATTCTTAGATCTATAATTCTATATTCTATAGATTAACGGCCGATTCCGGTGTCATGCTGCCATCATTCAATAATACCCAGCCACACTCCTAGACAGTGAATCTAGATGAGTGATGAACTACGCATTCTACTAGACCTAGATTCTAGATCTAGACTACACATTAAAACATGTGCAATGGCAATAGTTTCTTAAAAAATTAAGGCAAGGTCTTGAATCTACAAATTGATTCTAGAGATGAGGTGTAGATGTGATCTTTAAAAAAATAATTTCAATATCTATTGGACTTTGATCTAGATCTATCTAGACTTGTGTTATAAGTTATAGGATTGCTAGGGCTTATCAGACCTAAGCAACATCCAATCTAGATTCTAGACTAGAAATAGATCTAAATCTAAGTGGGTTTTTTTCACTAAAAAAGAAATCAGCTGGGTTATCAAGGCTTGAAAGTAAAGTTCCCTTTTCAGACCTAAATCTAGTGCCGGCAAATGATGTAAAGGTCATCTTTTTCTATGGCCCAAGATTAATGAGGGTGTCATGTGGCCAGCACAATGACCAACCGCCTTTACTTTCCCCAACTAAGGTACCCTGGGTGGAGCGGCGCCCTAAAGTGAAAATCCCAGAACCCCGATTTGGAAGCCAAGCTTTACCACTCAGCCACCACGCCCTCACGAAGACTTGAGTCAACTTAATTTTGTTTAGATTTTTTTAAACATTTTAAGCTAGCCAATTGTTTATCATAGATCTATAAACTTTAAAATTCACTTAGTCTTCAAGGTCAGTCAGTTACCCTAAAATATTGGATGGTTGCCTGGTCCTGTAGTGTGCGCTCTGGACTGTCTTTCGATTGTCTCGATGGTCCCAGTTGGACACTGCCTGCTGCCATCCCCTGTCGTCCTGCAGGAAGTTTGGGCTTGGATGTTATCTTCAAATCTGAAGGAACATCCAAAACATGTAAAACAATTTTTTTTTTTTACAAATTGCTTATTTTTATTGACTCAGAAATCAGCTACAAGTCTTTCATTATTAAAAACACTATACCTTAAATATTTTACAGATGTTATCTGCTGAGAACGTCGGAAGCCTCATTGCACAAACCTCAAGTCTTCCAGATCCAATTACCAACTGCTATTATACATATGGATTTGCAGATGAGGATAGTGATTTTGATGAGATGGATATTGATACTGATGCATTATTAAATGCTGACACAAAATCTCTTGCTTCAGAATTTGTATCCATAGATGATGCTGTAAAACACACAAAGGAATCTAATTCTGATCTTTTGAACACCATCCCAGTAAAGGAGGAACCATTAACTCATCTTGATAGCAACATCAGAAATATATTTTATGTTTTTAAAGATTTTGAGGATAATTGCAAGCAAAACAATAGTGGCTGTTTTCCTTTTAGCGGTAATTTTAAGCATTATACGCCTTTAAAACATTCTACAGCATACGATGGGCTGAAGAATAAAGAAGTACATTCAGACACTGAAAAAGAGGCTAAATGTGTCAATTTGTATAAGCCACATGATAAAAAACAGATTGTGTCACCATCTAAGAACAATGACCTGTTTACTGTAGACTTGTCCCACTATGTATGGCCCAAGTCAACATCTGTGGCAGATGGTCATCTACTTCAGGATGCTAGATCTGTATCAGAATTTTATAGGCCCAAAAAGTTAACAAGGACTATAAAATCAGATATTTATAAAGGCCTTTGTTTCTCTACAAATGCACTAGATCCCAGACAGCAATGTGACAGTTATCTAAATGGCACTAAACCATCATTGAAAGATGGAAATAGGACACAAGATGAATGTATTTCACTTAAAGCTAGTGAAACATCTGAACATTTCACTGCCAATTGGATAGTTAACAATGCTGCAAGTCATAAAGTAAAATGTATGAAATTCTCACCAGCTAGAGATTCTCCTAAACATACTGCTTCCCAAAACAGTGGAGAAATCTGTAGATCTAAATCAAGAAGCGATGTTAAAGAATCTACCAAAAGTACTCCTGTTAAAAATATTGCTGAAATTAGTTTAACAAGTAATGATAAAAGAGATTTTTCTAAATTTACTCCTGTCAAAAATGTTTCAAAAGTGGCTACATCAAAAGATGTTTCAAGAAAATCTGTCAAGAATAATACTGCCAAAAATATTGTTGAAATTATTGCTGCTAGTGATGTTAATAGTGCTACTAAATTTAGGTCAGCCATAAATAGTGAAACTAGCTTAACAAGTGAGAGGAAAAACTCTTCAAAATCTGCTAGTGACAAAAATATTTCTGAAATAAGCATAATAAATAATGAAGTTTCTAACAATCATTCTACTGCAAAAAATATTGAAGTCGGCTCTATTTCCAAAAGTACAGACAAAGATTCTACCAAACTTACTCCTTCAAAAGATGCTGAAGTCAACATTTTATGTAAAGAAAAAGATTCAACCAGAGTTACTCCTGGTGCTGAAATAAAAAACTCTACCTTACTTTGCTCTAATACTTCATGTAGAGACACAAATTTTGATTTGTCTCTGAAAAATAGTTGTAATGTGAGTGCTTTAGATGCTGGGGCTGAAAGTGTTCATAACCCCAAAAGAAATTTGAACAGTGAAATCAATGCTGATAAACCTGTCTTAACTATCTCAAACGATGACAGTCAAAATGCAGTAGAAAAAATTAAAAAATCAAAGTTGAAAAGAAAGATTATTTCTGATGATACAGAGGCAACAAAGAAAAAGATCAAGGAAGTATCTCCTGAAAATCCAGAATGTGTCCACGAAAAAGTTTCTGATATAATGAAATGCTCAAGCTGTTTTCTTACACACTTAGCTCAAGTCAGAGACGCCACAGTAAGCAAAGTCCATTCAAAGCCTTGCTCTCAGTGTGAGAAAGGAAACAAGCTTGTTTGCCCTAAATGTGGACTTCAATGTCCTAATCTACTTGTTCTATATGCCCACTTGCTTAATGTTTCAAATAAGCAGCATAAGAAAGTTGCGCAATTTTGCTGTTCATCATGCAAGATGCTATCGGATAGTCAGTTTCATTTCTACAACCATGTGGCATTCTCAAATTGTTCAAAACTGTGCATCTTCTGTGACCATATTTTCAAGTCTCGTAAACAAAAAGATTCTCATACATGCAAAAAAGCTGGAACTAAAAAATATTTTAAACGCTTATCCATTTCATCTGAAGTAATACTACAGTGTCAAACCTGTAGTAAAGTGGTGACTTCTGCAAAAGTAAAAACTGGATCACATTACAATTGTGATCAATGTTTGAAGTCTGAACATAAAAAGTCCTCAAGGCAAACTGTGAGTGTAAAAGAATATAAAGATAGACAAAAGGAAAAAGAATCTAAAAAAGACTGTGACGATTCCATTACCGCAAAGTCTAATTCACATGTCAAAGACAACTCAACTCTGCCAGAAGGTTTAAAAAAGCAACCTCCTAGTGACATAGTGAAACCTGGATTAAATCAAGAAGGCAGCATTGAAAATATAGTTAATGCCTCTGCCATTCCTAAAAATTGTAATGCATCTGTTAATATTCAGTCCAGAGAAATAACTACATTTACCATCAGTATCAACAATACAGGCAGCAAATTAGAAAATGAAAATCCAGCTACACCAAGCACAGATCAATCTGAGATTTTCACAAATCATGTTAACACATGTGACAACACTCCAGATGATACAAATGTAAAAAGTTCAAAAATTAAAATAAAGGACAGCTCACTAAATGCTCAATCACCGAAAGACAATGACTGTACAGATGTTTTCAAAAGTACAAAAAAGGATACTAGCAAGCTAAAAGTAGTAAATAGTGAAAGTCACTCTACTAGATCACCTGTGCTAAAATTATTTTGTAATGAATTGAAGGCAAACACAAACAAAATTACTCCATTGGATACACAATTTTCACCCAACAGTACTAAATCCCCCAAAACTTCAACACATTCTGCTATATCATCTAGGAAAATGTCACCTGGTGTTGCTGATACAACTAAAGTGAAATTGTCTCCAGCATACACTGCTAAATCATCAAAAACTGAGGTGTCTTCATCAAATGTTTTAAAATCATCAGAAACAAAGTTGGGTGTTACTGATAAAAAACCAAACTCTATGGAAAATACTTCTTCAAAATCAAAAGCAATCACCAAAACTCTATCCCTCAAAACAAATGACAGCTTATCACTTAAAAAGAAAACAACCACAACCAACACAAATAATTCAGTGTCTCAAGTCTCAGGTGTTAAATCTCCAACTATTAAAAGGTCTCACGCTTTAGAACTCAGAAAATCTCCTGTCAAAAGGGCATGTTTATTTGATTTGAGAAATCAGGAAGATGTGAACGAATTGCAAGAAACACCCACAGTCTCAATCACAAGCCCTTCAATTAAAGTACCTGAAGCTAAAACGACTCCATCTGTAGGATCCAAGCCTGCAGTGGAAGTTCAACTCAATACTTCAGATAAACATGCTGCAGTAAAGAAGGGTAGCTCTACACATAAAGCAGCAGTAAAGGAAATCCCAACCTCGGAGAAACCAACAATAACCAAGACCAATTCCTTCAATAAATTAGAGGTGGGAATCAAGGTCAGTTGTACAGATAAATTAATCAAAACTGATGCTAATGCTGCAACTAAACAGTCAATAACAATGAGTAAGCCAGAAAAAAGTAAAGTGAATGGATCAACATCAGCCACTAATACTTCAGCACTAACTGAGGTCACTGGTTCTAAACCACCAGATACTGAAATTAGTTTTGATAAAACAGAAGTTATTGTAATAAAGATCATTACTTCACCAAAACCAGCAGTTGATAAAATAAAAAAAGTAGATAAAGGATCAAGAGAATTCAATGCTTTAGATAATCCAACAGTTACTAAGGAAACTAAGACTACAAAGCCAGCAGTAAAAGAGCTCAAAACACCCAAACCAGAAGTAACTAGTGTCTATGCACTCTCTAAACCTGGAGGCTGTAAAGGTAGATCAGCAGCAATCAAGGTAAACAATACTCCAGCAGTTTCTATATCTAAGAACAATGATTCAGATAAAGCAACAGCATCTGAAGTTGTACCTTTTGATAAACCTGCACTATCCATGGTTAATACTACAAAGTCAGTAGTAAATAAAGCCAATACATCAAAATCAGGAACTCCTCAGGTCATAACATCTAATAAACCTGCACTATCCAGGATTAATACAAAAACAATTGTACCAAATATGCATACTTCAGATAAACCAGCATCATCAGATTTAAAAAATGACAAACTATCTAAGGTCATTACTACCAGTACACCAAAACCAGCAGTATCCAAGCTCACTGTTTCAAATAAATCAGCAATTGAAAAATCAGTAGCTGGGGGTAATAGTACCGGTATAGCAAAACCAACATCAAACCAAGACAATTCTTTTGATGAAAAAAGACAAGCAGTATCAAAGGGGAACACAGCAAATGAACCTAAAGCATCTAAAGTCAATACTCTAGAAAAGTCAGCTGTAAGCAGCGTCTCAACTTCCAAAAAATCATCAGTAACTGAGGTCAGTGTTTCAAAAAAAATGGAAGTAGCCAAGCTGAATGCTTCCAATAAATTAGCAGTTACAAAGGTCAATGTATCTAAACCAGCATTAACCAAAGTCATTACTCCAGAAAATTCAGTAGTAGCTTGGGGCAATAATATGCCAAAACCAAAAGTTAATCCAGACAAGGCTTTAGATAACAAAAGATCAGCTGTAACTAAGGTCAACACAGAAACTGAATCTAAAATATCTAAGATCAATACTTTAGAAAAGCCAGCAGTATGCAGTGTCTCTACTAGTTCTTCCAACAAGAAATCAACAATAACTGAGATCAGTGTTTCTGAAAAACTTTCAGTTACCAAACCCAATGCTTCAAATAAGTCAGCAGTTGCAAAAGTCATCACTCTGTCTAAAACAGCAGAAACTAAAGTCAGTACTTCAGAAACATCATTAGTAGCTGGAGCTAACAGTGTACTGGTACCAAAATCAATAGTAACCCAAGACAATGTTTTAGAAAACAATAGATTAGAAGTAACAACGGTAAACACTACAATTAAACCAGAAGAGGAGACAGCTGTGACCAATGTTACATCAGAGGCATTAGTAACCAACATGAATGCTTCAAATAAACCAGCTTTAGTAAAGGTCGATTCTCAAGATAAACCAGCTGTAACTTCATTAGATGAAACAAATGCAATATTAACCAAAATGATTCCCTCAGAGGAAAAGAATACCGGCATATCACAAACAAATGTAACTGCATTAGATAGTTGTGAATCTCATTTGAAGAGTTCTAGTTTAGAGCCTAAGTGTATCTGCAAACAAAATAGTTCTCTACCGGATTCAACCAGTTTGGATTCAACCTGTTCATCCAACAATCTTGTTCTGAATTCAGTGGCCCCCAAAAATCCTGTCAGTGACCTTGTTAAGGTGGTTAGTGACAGCAATAGTCCACAAAATCAGCAGTCTAATGGCTTAAGCTCGGTTCAATCTTCAGTTATTCACACAGACACTAAGTTTCCACTCTATTCATCTCAAGATATCACCAAGTGTGAAATTCCAAAATCAGAAACACAAACGGCCTGCAAGGAAAACAATAAAAAGACTGATAAATTGCCAGGGGCTTCCCATGCTTCTGGTGGTTCTTCCAACTGTAATTTCCTATCAACTAATTGCCCTATTTTCTGCAGGATATGTGGTTGGGGTGCAAGATCATATTATCACTTGGATGAGCATCTCGCTGGAGCACATCACATGAAAAAGAAATACTTTTGTCGTGTTGGACCATGTAACTGCAGTTTTGTATTGGAAAGATGTCTTGATATACATAGAGATGAGCATGACTATATGGAAGCGAGACATTCAAATATGGAGCGGATGCATACAGAGAGACCAAAGGATTGGTGTGCCGATGACAGTTTTTGTAATCCAAAGACCAGATGTCAAACTTTTATTAATAATAATACAGAATGGCAAGGTAGCCGTTTTGGTGATGCAGAAAGTTCATCTTTTCGTAACTATAACAGTTTTGATGATATGGATTTCAAGTCGAGGAGACAATCTTTTCACAACACTAATAGATTTGAAAATATGAACACTGGAATGCCAACCTTTCCGACAAGAAAAAGATTTGCTGATAGCTTTGATGATATAGATTGTATGATTGCGAAAAAGGTATGTCAGAGTAGCGGTGTGTTTAATGCCTGCAAGACTGACTGTTATGGAAGGCCAGTGGTTGTGCAAGTCTATCAGTTCATAGCAACATCAGATCATGTCAGTGTGAATTATATCCATAAGAGTAATTACCCTCACTCCAATGTTAGGGTAATAAATGTGTTGCCCCATAACTAGCTTTCTTGCAATTCTATAGTATATAACACATGTGTCAGCTACTAGGTTTGGCCTACTGGTACTTAAAACATTATCTTGTATTTCCATGGTACTACATATTTTAGGTACTAGTCTGCTTAAAGCATTTCTTGTAAGTGGCACTATTTGTATTTCAAGTTCTACATGTAACTATGTAAATATTCCTGAACACTTGCATTCCTATTGGAACACAGAATGTACTATTGCTGATGTGTCATGTGTGTTGAGAATAAAGGATGTATTTTTGTTTCAACACTTGTATTATGTATAATAATTATGTTAACTTGTATCAAGTCTCTATGTACAAAAAGATACTACATACATTCTCTATGCACATCTTGTGATTTTTAAGCTAACATTTTTGTTGGCATTTTTTTAAACTGTAAAATAAATTCCAAATGTTTTGTTTTTAATTTATTAAAAATTTCCTTTTCTTTGGTGTCCTACATAAATGTGTTACTTTATCACATTGGTCCATGTTACCCTGTCTGCACATTATTGGCCAATCTGAAGGATGCAACCATTTTTTTTATGGAGGGGTGGGGTGAATCTAGATATAGAACTAATCACCAATGTCAGCATCAAGTTGAAAACTTTCAGAATGCATTCTCTAAGACATCAGCAAACTGTCTACTTTATTTGACGGTAAACCTTCACACAAGATTGCAACAACCTAGTTACTTGAAGCCTAACCCTAACTGGTAGACAGTGATTAATTTGACCTTATTGAGATTCGGTCTTCTTTCAAAGGAACACATTCCCTCTTAGACTTAGACCAGGCTTGTTCCTTCCGTTACCAACTTTGGTCAATAAACAGCAAAGGCTGCTTTCTACTTTTAGTACAATGTCTAGGTTTAATGTGTATCGGAAGTAAAACAGCACATCTCAAGGCCCACTCCACCCCCACCTTGTAATCCTACCTAAAACTACAGTGACTGAAAAGGCTTTCCCATTGATCTCAGTCAGTGACCGGTCTGACTGCGAGACCAGATAGATATGCTAACCTTCCAGTCAGACGCTGGACAAGGATCCCACACTTTATTACTTTAATTAAGGCATGACATATGTAGGTCCTGATGTGGTATCGATATATTTTTCATCGACGACATTTATATTACTGATTTGAGAGTTACAAATCCAATGCGGATAGAATTATTTTTTTCTTTTTGAGGTGGGATTGGAAAAATAAGGGGGTGGGGGGTAACTCCCCTGCTCACCGCCAACAAATGGTGAACTGGAACGGAATGTTTTTGTTAAAGATGAGATCCGCCCTAGTACCGGTATTAGACTATGGTTTGATCATCCTTATTATTACCGGTATCTTATTCCCTTTCGATCCCCTTTTATCTTAGATAACACATTAATTTATTCTGTGTACGGTACTTATAACTTAAAAAGTAATTTTGCAATATTAAAAGCGCAATTTAAACTACAGGTACAGTACCGGGTATTGTAAAGTTTTTACGCATTAGGCCTACCTCAATTTAATCAAGTCAAAATATTACCTATATTAAGGTTTTAATTAACATTTTTTTTTCTCAAATGGGGCGATTTTGTATTCAGCTACTGGGTAGGCCTATTTCATAACTGGTAAATGTATTTTAAAACGAATAGGCGATTAAAACCCAAGTACCGTATCGGTAACATCAATTTTGAGCTGTTTAATGCGTAATGTCATATTTAAGTAAAAAATGTGGTTCACGTACTGGTAGCCACTCCATTTATTTCTTTCCTGCTGTAGTGTGAGGCTTCAATGCCAAACTCTTCATTACCGGTACACGAAATGATTTCCCCAAACAGAAATACCTTTTCGTTTCATTCTTCTCTTATTCCATTTCCTCAAAGATAAATCAATGAACAATGTACCGGAAGTAAAAAAAAAGTGCTAGTTTCAACTCTCGTCAAACAGCTGAAATGGACATTTCTGATTCAATAATTTGTTTGACTATTTTATAGGAAAGAGGAAGTGTGATTTCAAAGCACTCACATATTGGTATACCGGTACCGTAATTTGACGGGAAGCAACTCTAGAATAACTTTTAAAATCCATTCACATAAGTGCGTTAGTATAAGTAGACAAAGTCACCCCCGCTTATGGAAAACTTTTTTTTTTCCTGTAAATTTAGGCATGAAGATTGCGTCACTTCCTAAAGTCTTTAAAAAAATGATACCGGTATTGAAAAAGAAATACCGGTAAAGAGGCAGACAATAGAGATAGCATGTGTAGTTGGTCAAGTGAACCAGACGAGACAAATCGTCCTAGTAAGCCTGAACGTCTGGGCAGTCTAGACCAATAGCCCGTTACCTCACAGGTCTTTACGACGTAGCCCGGAGGATTTCCAGCTACCCGTCGCCTCAGCGTGGCCCTCCGGTGGAAACATCCAGAGGTGGATCTGGACAGGCTAAGAACGAGTAACGAACCAGGCCTTCTAGCAGGTCTCCCTGGGTGAGCTTTTGTTTTTTTTATCTCACTCGGGGTGGGGATGGAACAAGTAACCTGCAACCCAGTCCAAAAAGTCCGCCACGCCGTTCCACAAAGGGGGTCTTCATCAGTTCCGGATTGCTGGATTGGCGGCCCTTGCACAGAACAGTGGCGGTTACAGTATAGGAATATGAGACAAGCTCCCCGCAGTTAGCGCTGTCCCTGACACTTATAGCGGGTGACTTAAGACTCTGGGACGGTGCGCTGTGTACGCGGCACGGCCCGGTCTGGCCCAGTCAATCGATATGGCCGTCTACCGCTGGGTGCCCTCAGACAGGACAGGGGTGAAGAGCCCCATGTCCAGGCCTGGTGGTTGGATAAAAGCCTTTCTAACCATCAACGGGATAATGGCGCCTCCGGCGCCGATTCCCTACTGGACTTCATCGAAGGTACGACGTAGCAGCGAGCTATTGGTCTCCACTGCCCACAGGTTGCAAGTCAGTGTTCAGGCCTTCTGTAGCTAATGGTCTCGAGACGGCCTCGCATACAATTTTTTTTATTTGCGATACCATTATCAATTTTTAAACAGGGTTAGGCTAGTCTCTACTTTGACCACTTTTGCTAGAAGACCCTTTTTTTTTTTCAGTCTGGTTTGTTGAAAGTTTGACATCTCCGGTACCGGTATGCCACGGAAATTGCTCTCTATGAATTTCAATTAATGATTGGCTTAGATTTGGATACCGGGTGTACACGTGGGTTTAGAATAAATTGCATAATTTTATTATTTCGGTGTTTGTTTTTGTTATAGCGGTACCACCAAATTCGCTTTACCCGGGGCCTTCAGTTGCCTTGGGCAGGACATAATGGCGGCCTTAGCCCATGTGGCTGTGGTAGGGGGTGGACGTCTGTTGGAATGTGTTGAAGTATGTTCTATGAGTTTCATCTTTCGTCCTCTCACCTCACTCTCTTCTTATTGATTTATTTATGGATTATAATCAACTTTGAGTCTTCCCGTATTTTGTGTTGCCTCCCTTGCTAAGAGGTGCTAGACATGTAAGCCGGGATAGTTTATAAATACCCTAGGTTGAGTTTGCGCCAGAAATTGTGCCTCCAGTCACTTCAGATTGCCAGTGTACCACATTGTAAGTCTGATGGGTACATGTCGAATCTGCCGTACGGGAAGATGAGAAACTGCTCAGGAAAACATTTACAAAGAAGGCTTGCATTTTATTTTCGGCATTTCATATTAACCTTTAAAAAAAAAAAACTTGGGGAGAGGGGTCTTTTGATCATCCAGTAACAGGTGCCCCTCTGTATGCCACAATGTCATCTCAACTATCACAATACCGGTACAAAGAAAAGCTTGCAATGTGTAGTATACCGGTATTATTATCATCATCTGTCCCTTGACTTTCATAGTAAGGGTGCCTTTGAAAGTTCGTGTATTATAGAACTGTTACTTTAACGATATAAAGAAATAAACAACAAATCACTCCAGCATCGGTTATCGATGTACTAAATGTGGCGGGACATGTAACCGTTGACCTCTGGGTGGCAAGTGCATGCTTGCAATGCTACAGATAAAAAAATCTGGGTGGTCAAACTTTAATGGTCTGTTCGCTTAACTGTTAGCTGTTAGACGGAGTTGTATTGGAGGGTCAATGCAGTCCCTTGTTTCATTATACCGGTACTTCATTCATTTTCTCTAATACCGGTACTTTATTATCTGGTCCCTAGTGCTGCCTATATATATATATATATAATATGCATGCATCATTCACTGATGAAACAGTCAGCCTTGACATGCATAGCACTGGGTTATGTCCCTTCGTGTAAGGAGAACCGGTAACTCACTTATTTCACTCAATTATCTTTTCAAAATTGAAGAAACAGTACCCCGGTATATCAAATCAAACGTTAATGGTATCAAGTCGCCTCAATTTAACTGATCTGACTACAGACTAACCAAGTAGCCTATTACTTCCAGTCACCAATAACTGAAAACAGACGCTCTCGATCAGGTTACATACACACACAACGCTACCAGAAGATCAGAAGCGAAGTTACCAAAAGATTCCAATCCCGACACGGTCGTCGTCTTCATTACCATTACCGGTAGCACAAAATGATTTTTGATTCTACAAACAAATGACTTACATGCATCAGTGGTGGTCCATGATCGTAACAGTTTAAGACTAAAAAGGAAATTATTAAAAGTTTTTAAAAAAACGTTGTGTGTGTGTTTAGTATGAATTAAAGTGAAATCCACACCTTATATGTGTGTTTAGTATGAATTAAAGTGAAATCCACACCTTATATGTGTGTTTAGTATGAATTAAAGAGATATCCACACCTTATATGTGTGTTTAGTGTGAACTAAAGTGAAATCCACACCTTATATGTGTGTTTAGTATGAATTAAAGAGATATCCATACCTTATATGTGTGTTTAGTATGAATTAAAGAGATATCCATACCTTATATGTGTGTTTAGTATGAATTAAAGAGATATCCACACCTTATATGTGTGTTTAGTGTGAATTAAAGTGAAATCCACACCTTATATGTGTGTTTAGTATGAATTAAAGAGATATCCATACCTTATATGTGTGTTTAGTATGAATTAAAGAGATATCCATACCTTATATGTGTGTTTAGTATGAATTAAAGAGAAATCCACACCTTATATGTGTGTTTAGTGTGAATTAAAGTGAAATCCACACCTTATATGTGTGTTTAGTATGAATTAAAGAGATATCCATACCTTATATGTGTGTTTAGTATGAATTAAAGAGATATCCATACCTTATATGTGTGTTTAGTATGAATTAAAGAGAAATCCACACCTTATACATGTGTGTTTAGTATGAATTAAAGAGATATCCATACCTTATATGTGTGTTTAGTATAAATTAAAGAGATATCCATACCTTATATGTGTGTTTAGTATGAATTAAAGAGAAATCCACACCTTATATGTGTGTTTAGTATGAATTAAAGAGATATCCATACCTTATATGTGTGTTTAGTATGAATTAAAGAGAAATCCATACCTTATATGTGTGTTTAGTATGAATTAAAGAGAAATCCACACCTTATATGTGTGTTTAGTATGAATTAAAGAGAAATCCACACCTTATATGTGTGTTTAGTATGAATTAAAGAGATATCCATACCTTATATGTGTGTTTAGTATGAATTAAAGAGATATCCATACCTTATATGTGTGTTTAGTATGAATTAAAGAGATATCCATACCTTATATGTGTGTTTAGTATGAATTAAAGAGAAATCCACACCTTATATGTGTGTTTAGTATGAATTAAAGAGATATCCACACCTTATATGTGTGTTTAGTATGAATTAAAGAGATATCCACACCTAATATGTGTGTTTAGTATGAATTAAAGAGATATCCACACCTTATATGTGTGTTTAGTATGAATTAAAGAGATATCCATACCTTATATGTGTGTTTAGTATGAATTAAAGAGATATCCATACCTTATATGTGTGTTTAGTATGAATTAAAGAGATATCCATACCTTATATGTGTGTTTAGTATGAATTAAAGAGATATCCATACCTTATATGTGTGTTTAGTATGAATTAAAGAGAAATCCACACCTTATATGTGTGTTTAGTATGAATTAAAGAGAAATCCACACCTTATATGTGTGTTTAGTATGAATTAAAGAGATATCCATACCTTATATGTGTGTTTAGTATGAATTAAAGAGATATCCATACCTTATATGTGTGTTTAGTATGAATTAAAGAGATATCCACAACTTTATTTGTGTTTAGTATGAATTAAAGAGAATATCCATACCTTATATGTGTGTTTAGTATGAATTAAAGAGAAATCCACACTTTACTCGTTTCTTTGTTTATAATCTTCTACTTTTGATTACCGGTACGTTTCAATTTAGGTTTGTTTAAAAAAACAAAATTTGATGTTAAAATCAGTGCGTCTATAGACACAGGGAGAATAGTTAGAAGGACAGAAGGGGAGACAGAGAGAAGTTATTGAACTGAGGATGTTGATTTATTTATTATTTTTTTTTTTTCATTAAATCTAACTTTCTAGATATTATTTCATTGGATTCTCATGTTCTCTCTAGTGGACTCAAATGGTGGACTGGACTTCCTGTGAAGACCGCTGTATCGTGAGGGAGAGGCGACCGGATAATTAAGGATCATCATTGAACTCTAAACATAACCGTACATTTAAAGTTCAATTTTGTAACCTCCGATATGTTGAACGGTACTGGAGTGCCTTGAACACTCTGGAGTTCGTTCAGAAATAAATGTCAAGTCAAACTAGTCGACTCTTAAAGGCTTTGATCTCCTCTTGTCAGGTTTGATATTTTGGCACATTTTAGGGCTCCTTGGGATACTTTTCTCAACTCGGTAAACACAGGCGGGAACATATAAAGCTATACAAGTTGCAATTTAAGTACCGGTATTAGTCCGTGGTTATATTATCTAATTGCTGGTCTTCCCACTGGAGACTACGATAGTTGGCCATTCGTTCCCACAGACTTAAGGCTCCGAAAGTTTAATAGCGGGACCGGACATTAGTCCAGCATCACCAGGTGGTCCACATTTCCTCCTCCTCCTATTCAAAATACCTGGAGGTCGAGTTAATTAATGGCCACGATCCTGAAAGGAAGTTTCCCCCTTTTGTGTGCGGAACAACACCTCCCCCCTTCCAGTGACCTTTACCCCTTGATTTTCCTAACGAGAACCTGGGTATCTGGGTATATAAGTAGAGATAGGAGACTGAGAAGACAGAAAGAAGAAAAGAGCTAGCAATGAAGATCTCATGACTTTTAAAACCTACGCTTTACTTGAATTCGCTCTACTTGTCTCCTATGTTTTAACGTGTGCGCTGACGTCGTGTTGTGCATACTGGCCTGGTCATTGCGACTCGAATCCTGGCCAAAGACAGTAAGGGAATTGGGCAGAAATGGTCAGCATGTCATCGTATGTGGTGCCCCAATGGTCCAAAGGACTAAGGGACAGCTGAGTTGTATATAGCCTGTTAAAGCGTTGACACTCAGCGTTACACGAGTTTCGCACCACTAAAATACTATCTAGAATATGGACAGCTTGACTTTGCACTTTATGTTGATTATTTCTGCTGAATGTATGGATATACATTTTGAGTGAATGACGCTATAAGACAAGCCTACTCTTGAGAACGACCATCTGCCTATCAGTTTAGGACCAGTTATCGTCACATAAACCTGACGTACCGGAGCAAAAATCGGTACGTAGAAAAATTGTGTTGATAACTTCAAATACTCCGGTCACCATGCAAAATGGCAGTTTTAGGTCTGATTATTGTCTCATGAACTGACCACAGAGAAGAAGAATCTCGACTAGCATGACTTCAGGTGAATGACAATAAAACCAAGTACTGTATGTCATTGGAAGGCGCGGTGGCTGAGTGGTAAAGCGCTTGGTTTCCGAACCGGTAATCCCGAGTTCAAATCCTGGTGAAGACTGGGATTTTTAATTTTGGGATTTATAGGGCGCCCCTGAGTCCCCAGCTCTAATAGGTACCAGACATTTGTTGGGGAAAAGTAAAGGCGGCTGTGCTGGCCTCATAACACCCTCGTTAACCGTGGGCCACAGAAACAGATGACTTGTCTGTGGCAACGAATGACATCATCTGCCCTATAGAACTTTACAAGACAAAGGATGTATTAAATTGACCTTCCACAAGCTTGAAAATGAAAAATTTATCTCGGAATTAGCCTTGTTCTGTGGTGTAAGTGCATGTTTCTGACGCAATCATAAGGAAAGTATGACGGATGTTTACATTAAGTAGGCTGAACAGTTTAACCCACGAGGTGGGTCTGTCGTATTTAAGTTAATTAAAACTATCAATTTAAATCTGTGTATATTTATAGGTAAAAGTTTTAGGCTATTCAGTTTATTTTTAAAGAAGCTTGTTTATGTTTATTTCCAATTCTATATTAAGCAGTTACGAAATGTCTAGTGGTACAGACCAACATCCGAGCAGTTAAGAAGCCTACAATACACTTCACCAGATCTACTGACGGAAAGCTATTCATTATGGCTTGACTTCAAAACTAAAGTACAAAAATCTAAAACTAGTGCCGTTATGCGACGTTTCGGCGCTAACAGTTTTATATTTTATTAAATACAACATTTTACGAGAAAAAAAAGTTCTGAATGTTTAAAGATAATCCAAAAAAAATTCACTTAATAACAAATCAAATTAAGTCAAAATTTAATGTATATAAATAAAGCAAACTATAACATAACTATAACACGATGAATTGACAAGCTGCTCGCCACCCCCCCCCCCTGATAAATTTCAAGTCTCTACGTCTCTTCAGGACAAGAATGCTTTCCATCACTATTGTGGCGCCCTCCACCCTTGCACGGTGGTGTCATGTTACCCGGTACCTCTACGGATTGGTGTCCCAGGTGTGTGGCTGTGAAGTGTTTTGTCAATGAATGCAAACTTGTACCATCTCACACGCTTCACTCACTCGACATGGCGCAGATTCACAAAAATGGGACGTACAGGCGGGAGACTGGCTTCTCATTACGACTTATTCTTGTGACTTAGACATAAAGACACATGCCTGGTCGTGCGGTTTGCGCACTGGACTGTCGTTCAGACTTATCGATGGTCCCGGGTTCAAACTCTGCCCGCTCCCATTCCCCGTCGTCCTGCGGGAGGTTTGGACTAGGAAGTAATTATCTTCAACTCTGAAGGAACATCCGAAATAAGTAAAACATTTTACAAACAAACAAACATTATGTGCAATAGTAAAAAGTAAAGTAATGTATCCCATTTCGGACATATATATATATATATATTATAGCTTTTATATAGCGCTACTTTCATGCTTATAGCATGCATCTCAATTGTGGACCAGTGGGGGGAGGGGGTATCCAGGAGTTGGTTTTCCGTGCTGCCTGAACACTCGTTCAGTAAACGCAACTCTGCCCAAGTCGGTAGCCAAGACAAGCCAAGTTCAAGCGCACTTAGCCTCTCGACCACGCTTCCCATTTACGAAAGCGTTTGATAGTGTCCATCGAGAATCACTATGGAAAATAGAGAATATGACATCCCTGAAAACATTCTGTTTATGTCTATGTTAGGCCTGTTTCTAACAATAACACATTTTAATATAGGCTACAATAACTATTGATAAAATGACATTGACAACAAAATGTTAAAAAAGAATTGACAATCATTTTACACTTGAATGTTGGTGTTTAATTTTGTTTATTATGGTTCAACAACAAAAGAACGAACCGACGATAGTTTTTATTGCATAATTAAACCAAAGGCATAACTTCACTTAAGGAAAAAGAAAAAAGAAATGCTTTAAAAATACGAAATTGGTGATATTTTTATTCAATGAATACCAGCTCATATACAACTAGAAGGAAATGAGAAGGCTGACACACTCGCCAAGAGTGAGAGAACTAACTCACAAATAAACTCCGCAATCTATCCAGAAGAATTGAAGAAATTAATTGTAAATAAAATAAATGAGAAATGGACGAGCTCTCATCCAAATCACAAGAAAGAGATGACGCTTACTATAAGCTATCTCGACAAGACCAACGTCTAATCTTTCGACTCATGACCGGACACAACAGAATGCGACAACACATGTACCGGAAGCTCAAAATTGGAACCAGTGAAATCTGCCCATGTGGAGTATCACCAGAGAATGCCGACCACGTCCTCCAAAACTGCTCTCTTTACCAAGAGGCCCGTATAAGACACTGGCCCCAAAACACCCCAATAGAAAGAAAACTATATGGAGAGCTCCCTGATTTGGAAACCACTGCGCAGTTCATCTCATGTATTGGTCTAGTCATCTGAACACTCCAACATAACAATGAGAACGAAGAAGAAGAAGAAGAATGTGATATTTTTTAAACATGCATTATATGCGGCCTTTAGGGGAAATGCTAAAAATAAAAAGTTCTCAGCGTCTAGGAGGTAAAATGAACATGTGTACGAAATTTCATGCGAATTGGCATGACAGTTTAAGAGATTCTTTGATCAATGAGTGTGTCAGAGGTATTTTATAAATATATTCCAGATTAACAAAAAGAAATGCACTGATATTGTGGCACCCCAACAATACTACACTATTAGAGCACAATAAAACGTTTACACGTTTACTCTATAGCAGGCACGGGTCGCAATCTATAGCGACCTTGACACCGTCATAACTGTCGCCGGAACTCATTATATGGAGATTTTATTGTTGACCAGGAACGATGGATGCTTGAGAAAGGCGTAAACCTGGAGGAGGGGGTGGTTAGTGGTGGACGTGGGTCACCGCAAAGTGGAGGAGGAAAAGAAGGGGAGGGATTGGGAGCTATTAAAGACACGGGCCGTCTATAGCACATAGCTGCTCGATCGTGCGGTTTGCTAGCTGGACTGTCGATCGGACTTATCGATGGTCCTGGGTTCAAACCTGCCCGCTCCCATCCCCTGTCGTCCTGCGGGAGGTTCGGACAAGGGAGTAAACTCTGAAAGAACATCCGAAACATGCCAAACATTTTATTTTACAAGTTATCACGACCTACTTTAGATCAGGGTTTCACTGATACAAATACAAGTTTGAATTCAATAACGTAGTGTGCCGACATACCATGCAAAGGTCCTCATATTGTTACCAGACCAGAAAGCTACATCTAACTGTATAAATTGAAGTATATTTTAACTAACCAACTATTTTACAAAACAACACCTTGTTTCATGTTTTTTTTTCTTTTAAAGTTTTTCACGATATTTTTGTGTAGTGTAAAGAGATTTCCATGTCCAGTCTAGGTATCATATATGACTGTGGTGCTTACATAATAAAATAAAACACTTGCTCAATATATAATAGGATGATTACATAGCACAACAATTACAGCATTAAAAAATATACAATAGAATAGGCATAAGATAAAATACGTATATCATAAAATACGATATTTTTAAGAAATTAGATATAAATTATGTTATGACTCTTAATCCGAAGTCACTTTTCCACACCTTCTCCAGATAGTAATTTGTTTTTTAGTTTTTTCAGCTTTTCCTTTGTATCAAGAAAATGCAGTAGACTTGTTATAATTGCTATATTTATTATAACGTCAACGATAGCCCTTAGCCTAAGGATAAAACTTTTTAATTATGTTCAAAATTAAGGTTGTTAATGAAAGAGAGCCTAGTTTTCCGTGCCTAATTTTCCGCTGCTTAAATATCCGATGCCTAAATTTCCAGACACCAGTCTTGCTATATATGTGTCTTCCCCGAGATCGAACCTAGATATATATGTCTTTCCAGAGCTCGAACCTAGATATATATGTCTTTCCTGAGCTCGAACCTAGATATATATGTCTTTCCTGAGCTCGAACCTAGATATATATGTTTTTCCTGAGCTCGAACCTAGATATATATGTCTTCTCCGAGATCAAACCTTGCTATATATGTGTCTTTCCCGAGATCGAACCTTGCTATATATGAGTCTTTCCCGAGATCAAACCTTGCTATATATGAGTCTTTCCCGAGATCAAACCTTGCTATATATGAGTCTTTCCCGAGATCGAACCTTGCTATATATGAGTCTTTCCCGAGATCAAACCTTGCTATATATGAGTCTTTCCCGAGATCGAACCTTGCTATATATGAGTCTTTCCCGAAATCGAACCTTGCTATATATGAGTCTTTCCCGAGATCAAACCTTGCTATATATGAGTCTTTCCCGAGATCAAACCAAATCATATAGGCCCTATGTGTCTTCCCCTGTCACCCTGCAGGATGTCTGTACGATGGTGCAATAATCTTAGCTTCCATTTTATAGCCGCCTGTATTTTTAAACAACCGTGGTAGGTTGCTCTTGTTTATACAAATCATGTATATGTGTATTATTTTGTGTATTCATTAACACTTTGTAATTATGTAACATTTTATTTTATCTTCAACACATTGATTATTATCAACGGGCTTTGTTTACGCCTACTTTAATTGTTTAATTATTGTCCTCAACCAAGCGTTGAGATAATTTAATCTAGATCTACTGGAGCGATCGGATCGTTTACAAAAGATCCCGAATGATCTGCTCTCTTTATAGATCTATGAATATATTTTACTGTATAACTTGTCCGTTTAGTTTAGTGACGACGTGTGATATACCACATCAGCCTAAGGCATTCACGGTCATTGTAAATCTACTTATATTCAACATCACTATGTTGTGAATAAGATTTGATTTATAAGCACACCCCCCTCCCCTTTATCTCTACACATTTAGGCCTACCTACTGTATTATACATGATTTATTTAACGTCGTCTACTTTGGATATATATATACTTTATGTCACAGGTTATTTCCCTTTTATTCTGTTATAAGATGTAAGTCCCAGGTTTAAACCTGTGGTTTACTTGTATGATCTTAACTTCAAGGCTTTTCTTTGATTAGCTTTAGGTATTACATAGTAATTATTCCCCCTGCTTCGAATTTTGTTGAATGTATTAATTAAACGGAATGAGCTCTATGCCTCACGTGCACAATCTGATTGATTGCATGGCATACGAGAGTTCCTACCTATTGCCAAGAGGAAGTTTCTAAGTGCTACTTTCTTTTCAGCCTGGTTGTTATTGGTGGTGCAATATTACGCACACTAGACGTGCAGTCTTTATCACCACTAGATCTGCACTGTCTACACCTGTCAGATCTTCAGCATCGACTGGGTCTGCAGCGTCACCAAACCTGAGCGGGGAAAAATTCAAAATTTACTTCCCCTAGAGAATTAAACTGGTTCTCTTTAAAATAGCATAAACCTGGCCACAGTACTTTCTGGCGGACGAGTCGCTAGAGACAGTGGAACAAATCCGTGACAGTTGTGACTAAAACATGATCTACAATAGTTCTACTTGAGTGTCTAGATAAGAAGCAAGCAGTGACTCAGTTCAAACTAGGAATATGACCTGATAGAGAGAGGGACGGACAATGAGATAGTTAGAATGAAAGAGAAAGAAGGAGAGAGAGAGACAGATTCAGTAAGAAAACATATAGCATGGAAAATGGAATCCAAAAACAGCGCCATTCTTTACAAAACCTTAACAGAATCAGGACCTTCACCCATCCAATCTAATAACGCACTGACACCCCAGTAAGGAAGTTTTAATTTCATTTATCACTCCTCTTCTATTCATCTCTCTCCTCTTCTATTTATTTCTATCCTCTTCTATTCTTCATTCTCATCATATTCGTCTCTCTCCTCATCTATCTATTCATCACTCTCCTCTACTATTCATCTCTCTCCTCTACTATTCATCTCTCTCCTCTACTATTAAATTCATCTCTCTCCTTCTAGTCATCTCGCTCCTCATATTCATCAATCTCCTCTATTTTTCTCTGCTCTACTCTTAAACTCTCTTCTCTTCTATTCATCTCTCTCCTCATATTCATCTCTCTCCTCATATCTCCTCTACTATTTATTTGTCCTTTACTCTTAGTCTCTCTCCTCTTCTATTCATCTCTCTCCTCTCCCGAGCATGCTACCCTGCCTCATAGTGGCGCCCGGGTGGAAACGATCGTAGGGGGAAACGATTAGGCTAAAGGGTAGCAAAACAAGACTCCCGTGGGGGTGCCTAAGGGGGTGCGAGAGCATCCTCATTGCACTGTGCGGAGTTGTAAAAAAGCTCCAACAACATTGTCACAATCCAGGCGCTGTTCCTCAAGGGGCAGTTACATAAATGGCGTGACCCGCGCGGTTAGCCTGGTATAGAAAAGGAAAATGGCGGGGGTCTTAGTGTACGCGGCCTCTTGCCGCGAGTCTGACCCACCCGCCAGACAGTACACTGTTCTCATTCAGGCCGGTGAGAGGGAGCTTTTGTTCACTTTTGCTGGCCTAGAGTTCCAAGAGCCGAAGGCTCAACTCTTCCTGACAGTTTCAAGAAGAAGAATCTCTCTCCTCTACTCTTCATCTCTCTTCTATTCATCTCTCTCCTCTTATATTCGTGTATCTCCTCTACTCTTCATCTCTCTCCTATTCGTGTATCTCCTCTACTCTTCATCTCTCTCTTCTTCTATTAATCTCTCTCCTCATATTCATCTCTCTCTCCTCATATTCATCTCTCTCTCCTCATATTCATCTCTCTCTCCTCATATTCATCTCTCTCTCCTCATATTCATCTCTCTCCTCATATCTCCTCTACAATGTTTCTGTCCTCTACTCTTCATCTCTCTCCTCTTCTATTCATCCAGCCTCTAGTTTCATCTTCATAGTCCGTTTTTTTTTTTCTTCTTTAAGTCTGTAAAAAAACAGGGTTACACGTCGGAGATCAAGGTCACAGCCCACTTGAAGTTTAACCTTCAACCTTCAGACCTATCAATCGTGATTGAGTCAGCCTTGTTTCAGTACATACTCTGTCGTGTCAGCAAATTACATCTATCCCCATATAGCACAATACGAGTGACATAAGTATATATTATTTTTAGAAAGTGGGAAAAAAAAAAAGGGGGGGGGCTCTTCATGAACAAGGACGTGGCACTAAAGTGTGTTGCTTGCGCGACAATCGGTCTTGTGTGTCTTGGTGCTATTGAGTGCATGGACGTGTTTCTGATGCAACCATGAGTAAAAGTGGGCGGATAGTTTGGTTGTGTTCTAGACTGAATAGATTCTGATGAAATCACGAGTCCATGCGTGTACTAGTGAGAAAACTGAAGGGAGGACAAGGGAGAGACGCATGACAGAAGGAAGTGTATTTTGAGTGAGTTCTAGTTTGTTTCAAGAATCCTTATTTTCATGCATGTTTCTACATACATCTATATAGAAGTTGAACGCTGTGTACACGTGCAAAAAAAAAAAAAGTTTTATTCAGTTTTGATTTAAAAGAGAAGTCTGTTCAACTTTATTTCAAGTTTTGCATCAAGAATTGAATACTCCTACATGGGTTTAGTTGTACTAGCTGTTTGGAGCTACAAACCAACGACTGGGCTCAACACTAGGACACAATTTAAAGCACTGTACATGCTTCCTTTGGCATTACAATAGCTCTCTCTCTCTCTCTCTCTCTCTCTCTCTCTCTCTCTCTCTCTCTGTGGATCGCGTTTTTTAAATATTTTTATATGTATTTATTTTTAATAGTGTCCAAAAGACTAAAAAATCAATTCACATTTAGACCAAGATTGTTGCAATAAGTATATTGAAGGACGCCACCAAATGCATATAGCGCTCTGGTAATGTCCCTAAGCGACCCAGAGGTGCAGCGGATAAAATCAATTTACATAACTGATTATTTTAATACTTTTTGGCGAAATGTCACAATCTACTAAAAGATAAAAGTCGATATTATTATAATTCAGTGTAGTTCTGGAAACGTGGACCGAAGGGACTTAGAAATAAAAGAATAAACTTTACTAATACTATTAAACAAATCAAAATTACGTAGATCTCCTATATAAGGCATAATAAAGCCTTTTCCACTCAGTAATGAGCATTAATAAGCCTTGGTGTGGCCGAGTTAAAGGATTGTTGGTTTATTGAGGACCCTGTGTTCGAGCATCCTTTATAACATAATATTTAAAATATATATTGTAATGTTGTTTTTTTATGTACCGTACCATTCCCCCCCCCCCACACACACACAACCCCTGAAGTAAGTGCCTTCTTTTCCTGTGCCATTTTTACATGTATTTTCCTTGTGCCTTTTATAAACTAGGTCTAGATTTCTATTGGCTAATAACCACCTACTCGTTGGTTACACTTTTATGATAGGCTATCGCACTTTTCTATTGTCAAGGTCAAACAATTGTAAATAAGATAATTTTTTATGATTATACTTTTTTTTTTTGGTAAAATAAATCATAGGTCTTTTTTTTTCCTTAAAAAAATAGTCTGCTATAAAGCGGCCGGGACATTGCTTGCACACGTAGATCTAGATCTAGTTTTGGTCTGTTACGTCGTTTTCTAACAAGTGAAATACATTCGAAGAGACTTGGAGTAAATTCTTCCACAATCAAACTTCTAGATCTAATGAAACGTGACCTAGTTAACTTGGACGCAAGTGTGTTTTACGAAACGAGACGTTTTCCCGCAAACATATAGGTCACGTGATATCATTGTCTCTCCATTCACGACTGTCAAAGTTGTACAGTGCGTCGTCTGTAGCTTTCACTATAAAAAGGCAAAATATTTTAATAACAGAATGGCAGAAAGGAAGGTAGGTTTTTAGATTTAATTAGCAGATATAATTAATTATACTTAATTAATTGGGCCTAAGTTGGGTTAAGCAATCCCCGATAGTCTATAATTAATTCAATCAAAATTTGTAGAAGCTCATTTTAATCAACAATTTCATTAACAAATTGGAAGTCTATATCTGAATGATTAATTACCCATATACACTCTTTATGCAATAGAGAATAGGCTTGAATAGGTCCTACTTCTGTAAGTTGACGATAGTTTTATACTGATAAGGATAGTGTTGACAGATCTAGAATAATTAAGATCTAGTTGTTTATTTCATGTACCGGTATAATAAAGAAATATCTATATAATTAAGATCTATATTAGCTTCCTAGATATCTGATAAATAGCATGCATTTTTTGAAGCTAAAAAAAAAACAGGGTAATTTTAAACGGAAAGATCAGATTCCTTGTAATGTGACATTCGTCAGTTACAAATTTAGATTATTATTTCAATGCATGAAAACCCGATGACCTACTTCTGAACTGTAGTCTCACTTGCCAGTTAGGACAGAGATCTAGATGTTGAACCAAAATTAATTGTACTAAGCAATCGCAATTCAATGTAGGGCCTAATGGCCCATCATCAATTAACACATTACTATGAATTAAAACGTGAAGGTATTTACTCATTCATTATTCTGATAAGAGATAGCATATATAGGCGCTGGTGACATCTATTCTCAGCCGAGATCTGCTCAATAATATCGTGCCAGGTTGTTTTTGTTTTTTATGGGCAGGTTTTGTTTTAAACTGCAATTTCTGTATTCTTTGTTGACCCCAGATGACCCAAGACCTACGTAACACTGTGGCATTGACATAGATCTCGTACCCCGGTATTAATTTCAATTTAAAAGGCTTTGTCTAACAAAATCTATATCTAATTCAAAATCGTGATAGGAATAAAGCGAATAACATTGTCGCCAGCATTAGATTACGTAACAAATTGCCCAGGCAATAATTTTGTAGAGTATCTCATTCTGACTTTGACATAGGCTATTCTTGTTTTCCGCTCTACTCAATCTTCCACCATCTCGTCTGTTTATGGACCGAACCAACTTATGACAAATTTTACTTAAAGCTGGGGGGAAAAAAAGGAAGTAACGTGCGATGTCCAGATGGACACCTCCACTGATATGCCGATACCTTATCAAAGTTACCCGAATACTGTGACGAAACGCGTCCCTTCTCAATGCAGAACTGACCAGTGCGGAACTACCCCCCCCCCTTTTTTTTTTACCACTAGTTAGCATTGTATAGCCCACTCTCAACACTAAACTGACCAGCGTAGAACACAAATATCCTATTACACCAAGGTTAGATCCAACCACCCAATTATAGGCCATAAACACACATCCTAAGTTACGCCCCAAACGCCGAAACAAACGTACGCAGCCATTTAGTCCAAGAACATTAAAATTGAAAGTTACGCCCCAAACGCCGAAACAAACGTACGCAGCCATTTAGTCCAGGAACATTAAAATTGAAAGTTACGCCCCAAACGCCGAAACAAAAGCACGCAACTGTAAAGTCCAGGGACATTAAAATTTGGTGTCCACGTACACCGCTTTGAGTGGACACTCCTAACGCCCATGACTATTCAAATCGCTCCCGTCCGCTGTGCCATCGAGCGATAATTATTGCATGGTTCCGCTTTCATCCTCCTTCGTCCCCCCCCCCCCGGGTCGCGGGTTAAAGAAGTCAGGTGAGAGAGCCCCAAATAAAAGGATTGGTCCAATTTAACAATTCTAAATTCGAAAGACTCGATGGCCATTATGGGTCGTCACTACTCTAACATACCGCTCGGGAACCTATAAAAGCCGGAGACGAAAGTTTCAGGTTAATGCCATTCTAGATCAGAATCACTGAGAAGTCAGAAGACTCTCGAGTCAACGATTCATTTAGGAACTTGTGTGAGGCAAAGCGGGTGAGTTGGAAAAACTTTATCATTATTATTTAGGGTGTCTTCGCCTGGAACATGTATGTTCATGTATCATCACCATGTTAACGCTTGTTTGCTTCCAAATATTACATTTGTAAATCTCTATGAATATGTGTTCCCCATTTACTTGTCAATGTTAACTGTACTCCCAACGGTGGACATCCACCCTGCAATTTAGATCCTACTGTCTATTTAAGTACTTGTTATTCCTTCATATCCATATTCATCTGGACCCACTCACGTCTAGATTATTTCCTTACCTGTGCATATGTACCTGTATATGTGCACACATTTATATGCATATAATTATGCTTGTTTTTGTTATGCATATACTGTGCTGTTACCATGCATCCTTAGGCCCGAGAATCAGTCTCGCGTGTCTACCCGGCGTCTTCGTAGTTATGTGCCCTTTTCTACCCTCCCCCCCTCCCTTCTCCCTGTCACTGTCATCTGGTCACGAGCGACCGTGGACTTGTTTACCTGATGACCAATGAGGTCACAGGGGCTACAACCCTGTAATATGGTCCCCCTGTTTCCCTCCTCATTTATATTTATGCCCTGCCTTGTACATTTATATGTGTATTCGTAATATTATTATTATATTATTTGTACAGCAATTATTATAAGACCCAATGAAATGCTGATTAGCATGTATCTTAGTTAGTCTGAGGGAGACGCTCCTATCAAGGATGCGCCCCTCGCCAACCAGCATGTATGGTTTAATAATTCAGGCTCCTCTCACATCTCATCTCATAGCTTCCAACATCAGGGCTGACGTGTTTTGTTGCCTGAAGGTAGACCTCAAGCAGCGAGTCACTCATCACCCTAGACCAGGACTGAAGGCATTCCAGGCTGAAGTCCCAGGACCGGTCTGCACCTACTACTGGAGTAAGCCCACCGCGTGGCATCCCCATATTCATCACACTAGTGCCTGCCTACCCGCAGGGCCCCAGCAACTGGCTACCAGCACAGCGAAGCCTCAGCTCACCCCACCCCGAAAGAGAACCTTGAATACAGATAAGTGAGAGACAGCCGAATAAGCAAACCATACTCGAGTTTTATGAGCAACATCCCAGTGATGATATTATCTTAAACTTTATCATAAAATCCTAAATCATTCTGTACATCCCCCCCCCTTACTCGCTGATTGTATTTCTTAATTAATCTTTATTAAATATTTGTTCTGCCACAAAATCATTAAGCTTTGCGTTTTGCCTATATAATACCAACAAAATATTTACCACGTTGTGGCTCTAAGACTTTACCCCTAGGAGTCGCAGGCCATCATCCCCATCGGAAAGTGCAAACGGACCGATCGGCGGACTTATTCCACCACAACGAGGGTAAACTGGCACAAATACTAGGGCCGGATTTAAGGGAGGACATGTGGGACTCCACAATAAAGATGCCCCCCCCCCACAATAGAGAAAAAATATTTTGATGGGTCAGCAATTTTGTGTTTTGTTGTTGTTGTTGTTTTATTTTTACCAACAACATTATACCGGGTACTCCTCATTTACTGTTGCGTTAACCCTAAACATTTACTTTTTTTGTTACTAAAAATGCATATTTAAATATAATAGTTATTTATTTTTACGAAGGAAAATTTAATTTACAAGTAGAGCCTACTCTCTTTCTTTTATAATATGACATGCTTTTAGATATTAGTTGGGATTTTTTTAAGCGAGGATTTTTATTAAAAGCTTTAAAAAAGTGTAGGGGCTTCCATCTACTTAAATCCGGCCCTGCCGGATACAATCAGTTCTTTCTATTTTTTTTTTTTGGAGGGGGGGGGGTGAAGACATAGACCCAGGATTCGAAATCTAGTTGATGAAAAATGTTTTACCGACTGTTTCGAGTGCAAAGACCAGCAATTTAACTTTCCATAATAAGTGATTCTGAACTGTAACAAAAAACAAAAAGAAATGTCAAGCAGCGGTTTAAAAACAAATATGTGTTGGCACATAATGCCCCCTCACCCGCAAAAAGTCGTCAGCATCCTCAACGCACATCTCTTTTTTAATTCCCGCCATGATTGATCAGCTTTGCACAAATCAACGTGTCATGTTTTATTTGCATATCGACCAAACGTCTTGTAGAATTGGGGATAGGGGGGGGGGGGAGCGCTTAGCTAGGATCTGTCTTGGGCACTCGAAAATTTAGGTACCGTTAAATAGGGCAATTTTTGACGAGGCAGAAAATTAGGCACCGGAAAATTAGGCACTCTTAAATAGCGACCTTAATTTTGAACATAATTTTAAAATTAAATGTAAATTTTATGCTTGGGCTTTGGGGGGGGGGGGGGGACGGAGCGGTTAGACGCTTTGCTTCCGAACCTGGGGTCCTGGATTCGAATCTCGGTGAAGACTGGGGTTTTAAACTTCGGGATTATTAAGGCACCCTTGAGTCTACCCAACTCTAACTAAGTTGGGGAAAGTAAAGACGGTTGGTCGTTGTGCTGGCCACATGACACCCTGCTCGTTAACCGTTAGCCAACGAAACATGACATTAACATAGATAGATAGATAGATAGATAGATAGATAGATAGATAGATAGATAGATAGATAGATAGATAGATAGATAGATAGATAGATAGATAGATAGATATTACATGTAATTAATAAAATTAAAGCGTAATTTTTTTCCGTTTGGAAGGCGGCTGATCTCCCCTTCTAAACTGTTACTATAAAAGATGAAAGAAAAAAAAAAGGGGGGGGGGAAATAGTCAGGGCAGGCTGGGACTTCACAGTAATGTGATACCAACGTGCTTGCTTAGAAGAGCACAACGAGAATAGTAATGTTCTCTTTCTGCTGGCAATGCCCAGGCACCTGAAATGTATGGGATGGGGGAGGAGCTTCATTCAATGTCCATGTTCTCGAGTGCGAATAAGTTTTGTTAATGTCGCTCTATTGATTCCTTAAATATTTGAAATGTATCTTAGATTTTTTAAGTGACATTTTTTTTCGTTCATTCTAAATATTCAGGCGTTTTGTTTTTTTTTTCGTTTAGAAATTGTATTTATTACAAAATGAATTTTTGTGTTTTCTTAAACATCGACAGAACTCCTGGCGCCAAATCGGCGTCACCGAAACGTCGTGTGTCGTCGCCTTTCCACATGGCCGCTCGAACGCTCGAATTACGAGTGAGAGAGAGGAGAAAGAGATGAGTGAGAGAGGAGAAAGAGATGAATGAGAGAGGAGAGAGAGATGAGTGAGAAAGGAGATAGAGAAGAGCGAGAGAGGAGATAGAGATGAGAGAGAGATGAGTGAGAGAGGAGAAAGAGATGAGTGAGAGAGGAGATAGAGATGAGTGAGAGAGGAGAAAGAGATGAGTGAGAGAGGAGAAAGAGATGAGTGAGAGAGGAAAAAGAGATGAGTGAGAGAGGAGAAAGAGATGAGTGATAGAGGAGATAGAGATGAGAGAGAGATGAGTGAGAGCGGAGAAAGAGATGAGTGAGAGGGGAGAAAGAGATGAGTGAGAGAGGAGATAGAGATGAGTGAGAGAGGAGAAAGAGATGAGTGAGAGAGGAGATAGAGATGAGTGAGAGAGGAGAAAGATATGAGTGAGAGAGGAGATAGAGATGAGTGAGTGGAGATAGAGATGAGTGAGAGAGGAGAAAGAGATGAGTGAGAGAGGAGATAGAGATGAGTGAGAGAGGAGATAGAGATGAGATAGAGATGAGTGAGAGAGGAGAAAGAGATGAGTGAGAGAGGAGATAGGGATGACTGAGAGAGGAGAAAGAGATGAGTGAGAGAGTAGTTAGGGATGAGTGAGAGAGGAGAAAGAGATGAGAGAGGAGATAGAAATGAGAAAGGGATGAGTGACAGAAGAGAAAGAAATGAGTGACAGAGGAGTGAGAGAGATAGAGAGTCGAAAGAGATGATTGAGAGATAGAGGATAAATAAATGTGTGAGAGAGGAGATAGAGAGGAGAAAGAGATGAGTGAGAGAGGAGAAAGAGATGAGTGAGAGAGGAGTGAGAGAGAGAGGCGAAAGAGATGAGTGAGAGAGAGAGGGGATAAAGAAATGTGTGAGAGAGGAGATAGAGATGAATGAGAAAGACTGTAAAAGAGAGGGGTTGAGGTGGAGACAAAAAAAGGGAGACAGTCGCAAAGATATCTACTTCCGGTCACATTGACAAATATCTTTCCAGCTGGCATTCTCCTGGTCAGAAAAAGACTCCTGTAGTTACACTTTCACGCTTGGTTGAATATATGTACACCGCCACAGACGTTGTTTTATCGTCATTACTGGGCTGCAGTTTAAAAATGTTTTTTTCACAGTTTAACGCTAAAGTCGACTCTGTTACTACTGTTACAAAGTCGCATCACAAAGTAACGAGAATAAATAATTTTTTTAAAACACTTAGTCACGTGAGGAGGGCGGGTGTAACAGTTGGCTCGCCCATCACTCGAGATATTATAAACCAATAAGACAAAAGACCACCGGCACGTGAATTCACAGTTTACCCTATCGATACTTGAACAGGTCGCAGTGACATGGCCCCAACCCCATAAAGAAGATCACACATCATGTTTATCTTTTATTATCCTCACTTGGACTTCTCTTTCAGTTTTATGGTTTTCAGTTCTGTTCAGACGCGCCACTTTTTTTTTTTGAGTGAGAGAGAAAGAGAGAGGAATAAGACAGGAGAAAGAGATGAGTGAGAGAGGAGATAGAGAGGAGTTTTGAAGCGGGTAGGTGTGATCTTTTTGTGCCAGGTAGCACCCCGTGATCTTTCAGCCCCCACCTCTTTCCTCTCACCTTCTTAAACTTAACTGTACCGGTAATACAAAAGGGAACAAACATGTCACGAGATTTATCGCTGGCATGAAGAAAGACGAGGCTCGCACATTGAACAATGGCCACGTTTCGACTCTAGATTGAGTAGATAAATGCAACAGTTTAATCATTTAAAGGCCGAATCTTGCCGGCTTTCTTCGCCTCACAGTATTGAAGAGCTTCTTCTTCTATATCACCGCCACTCGTTGATCAGGGAACATGAAAAGCACCAAGATGCCTGTGTGTAGTCGCTGAATGAACTCTTTATGTTGTGTCTGTTCTATTTATGTGAATGTTTCTGTTGTGTTGTCTTTATATGAGAAAAGAGTCCTTGTCCAGCACATTTCCGTAAGGATCAATAAAACAGTCTTAGTCATTAGTCTTTTTCTTCTTATTATTATTATTATTAGGCCTATTACTATTTGGCAAGCCAGATTTTGAATTAGTGGCATGTCAAAAACATTTGTTTTTCCCTCCTGGCATCGTGGGGAGTATAATTATGAAATGTATTCTTTTTTGTTGAAGATTACGATTCAGGTTATCGCGATACAGCGTGTTAAAAAGATGAGCTATTTAAAGACACATTCGCAAAGTGAGAACAGAAAGAATTGAATTCCTTAAAACAAATGAATGGAGTAGACCAGCTCGTCACCCTATATACCAATCTGGAGGGTTTGCAACAGCGAGAAGGGGATATCCTTTGTTGCTGCGCAACGTAGCACCTCCCCTGACCCGTGATAAAGATAGCGACAGCGATAAAGGCCTCACGTTGACTGTGGATTTAAACAACGAAATCTTTTGTCTCAGTAATGTTTGTTTCCTGTTTTTAAATTCCCGGTGCTCGACGATATCACTAACAGACTAAACAAGTGCTATAAAAATAATAAATAAAACCATACTTTATTAGCGGCCCCCGTAAGGGGAAAAGCCGCTATTAGGTTTGTGCAAAATGTCCGTCTGTCACATTCAGATCTCGACAACTAGAAGAGATATGAAAAATATTATTTCACCATGCGATGCAGCTTAAAAAGTTTAGGTGCAACGGCTACTTTTGGTTTTCTAAAAGCAAACCGTTTAATTTATAAAATTAATTATGCAAGCGATTTTTTCATAAAAATACACCAATTCTTAAACAATCACGTAAATGTAAGGGAGGCAATGTTACAATATGTTAACAAAGAATAACAATAATTTGTGAATTTTCAGTATCACTAAGTCAAATATATGTATAAAAGGCTGTTTGTTTATATAGGCTAAGGATGCACTTTGTTTTTTTTAAATGACTTTTTATACAGCGACTTTCGTGCAGTAGCGTGACAAGCACCTGTAAGACATGGTGCTATCAGTTCCCTCAAAATTTAAAAAATTATCAGATTGTATTTATTTTTTGTTTAATGCCCGCTTCAGAATAAAAGAGGCTTTTTTGTGCTTTTTGTCGGCCGGTCGGTCTGTCCGTCACGTTTAAATAAAAAACAAGTCTAGAAGCTATTGAAAATCTGATTTACCCTTTAATGTTCCTCTCGTAACATCTCAATACCCGGTAGTTTTAAGTATCAATAATTGATTGTTCCGGATGTTTTTGTGCAAAACTAATCAATACCAACGAATGTTTGTTTGCTCTTCTAACTTATATTACATTTAATTTCCCTGCTTAAACGTTGCAAAAACACATTATCAATAATATGTTGTTCCTTTTTTTCATGTAAATAGCATATAAACGCTTTATCAAAATCTCTATACTGACTATAAAATTAACTGTAAAAATGTTCCAAATATTGTTTTATAAAACATGAATTATGTCAAATGATTGTGTGAAATCACATAATTTACTAATATTACACTTATATTCTCTGACAATATGTTATTATAGTTTAATTATCGATATCAAATTGTTCCGTATTTTTATCTTTAAACAAATTTTTAAAATATCGACAATAGGTTGTTCAGGATTTAAAAAAAAGTAATTTACTAGAAACGATTATTGAAAATAACTTTTTAGACTTATTTTACATTTAATTTTCTTGCTGAAACATAACAATTTTTTTTTCAATCGATAAATATGTTCCGGTTTTTTGTTTTGAAAAGAAATCGACCTACATTACTTAAATTTTTCTTACAAATCGTCGCGAAAAATTTCCGAATTTTATATGAAAAATCTATTAACGCCAAATAACTGTTTGAAATCCCTCTTTTAATTAATAAAACAAATAATCTTCGCATTTACGAATTATTTATCTAGGCTTTTTATTTTCATAAATGACATCTAAATTATTCCAAATTTATATTTTAGATCTAGATCTAGTAGATATAGATCTTATGAGTGCTAAATCAGAAGTTTAGTTTATGTAGATCTAGGCTCAATGGACTCAACTCTTTTAGTGGTGCCACGTTTCTTCCTCAAAAGTTAGGGTCTGCGGGCTTTTTCAGTGCGCGGACCAAAGGTTTGGAATTCACTCCAATTGATCTCAGACAGACAACATGCTATACCACTTTTAAGAAGAATATTAAGACCTACCGGTACTTGTTTAAAACTTTTTTAGATTATTTTTTCAATTTCTATTGACGTGTTTGTGTTTGTAATGTTATTACAGCGCCTTGAGTCTACATTTTGTTTGTTGACAGCGCTTTATAAATAAAATTATTATTATTATTATTATTATTATTACATCCTCATTCTAGTTCCATTTAAATAAAAATGCCAATAGCTCTGTTGTTAACTGTGCTGAGACATCGAAGTAGGCCTACAAGCAAGATATCTATTCTTTTCTTCTTTTTTTCAATTACAAATCAATGCTGAAAGGTTATCTAAAATCGCTCGTCTGACATATTGTACATATCCTGTAGATGTCATGCCGTAATGTGTAATATATCTCTTTATCAATAATAGGCTATTAGTTTGTAACCAGTTTGTTATTAAGCTAACAGCAATGCCTGGTTGTGCGGTTAGCGTGCTGGACTGATTATCTCGACGGTCTCGGGTTAATTCCCAGCTCGCTGCCATCCCCCATCGTCCAGCGAGAGGTTTGGACAAGGAAGTTAATTATCATTAATTTATAAAGAACATCCGAAACATGTAAGACAGAAAAGATATTTTTACAACGGCAAATAAATCTTTGAAACATTATTACTTTTGACAATCAAAATAAAATCACGTCTTGAATATTCCTTGCGAATAGACGGATCCGACGGGGGCCGCCTCTGAGTTTGTGTGATAACACAAACTCTCTATGTAATCTTGTGTTGAATTAATATAGTCAAACTAAACATTTTTACTTTACTTGTCACTCAAACAAAATCGGACAGTATGGGGGTTCGAACTAACGACTTTCGCATTATTAGCGCACATTTTATCAGCTGAACTAGCCTACCGTTCTACGAAGTTCGAAATTTTAGTTTAAAATAAATGTTTCAATTTGTGCCTTTAACCACGTTCAATATCTGACATCTTTTATCTTGTGACTATGCAGAAAGTGTGAGCTAATAGCTCTAGAAGAAATTGACAAAAAAAAAAAAAGGTTTTATTATTTTTCTTTAATCTTTGTATCTGCCTGATACAATTTCCTAACATTGTCATTCTCCCTCTTTTGCCCCTCTAACGTTGATTCTCCCCCCCCCCCAGTGCGCGGGGGGGGGGGGGCAAAGTTGCTATAATGGGAGCCTTGATGGTAGCGGGTAGGATGTCACTGCAGTCTCGGCTTACAAATGTGGTCGCACGATGGATGAGAGGTGGGGTACCGAAAGGGACCTCCATGAATCCTGTGATGTCTATATTATATAATGACTCCTAATCCGGAGTCATTTTTTTCCACATATTCTCATGATTTTCATTTTTTCCCCGTTTTGTTCAGCTTTTCTTTTGTATCATGAAAAAGCAGCAAGACTCGTTATCGTTGCTATTGTTGATAACGTCACCACTAGCCCATAGCCTAAGGATAAAATTTAAAAAAATATTATGTTCAAAATTAAGGTCGCTATTAAAGAGTGCCTATTTTCTGGTGCCTAATTTCCGCCTTGTCAAAAACTGCCTAATTTACCGGTGCTTAAATTTCCGGGTGCCTAAATATCCGGTGCCAAAATTTCCAGTGCCTAAATTTCCAGACACCCGTTAAGAGATGTATAGTAAAGTGTGTAAAACTTATTCAAGTCGTAAAATAAAATTGCACGCAAACGAATAATTTACAACGCAGGTGTATGTAAGACTATAGTCAAGTTCATTTAAGAAATTCACGTCCTTTGTTAATGTTATTTCATTTTAAAATGTCCACTATCATGTCCTATATAATAAAAACAACGGGATGCCTGGGCCACGAGGTCTTCATCAGCTACAAACATTCAACACAAAGTAGGCTTCTAGGTAATTTATCTGTTCGATGTTGTCTGTCGAAGCGCGGGAAATCGGAAGGAGGCGGTACTATCTAAGATAAATGGGAAAGAGGCAGAATGTTTGACCCCATCGTACTTTAAAGAAAAGTGTATTGGTGCTAGATCACGTGATGGTGGAGTGACATCTAGGTTTATTCTCAATCTGCAGACGAGTGTTTTTGTCTTTGCATTATCTTGTATGGGAGTGAAGAGGTTATAAGTACGCTGTGTGCTCTGTTGAAATGGCTAATTTCATGTTTTCATTAGTCTCTTAGGTGTTCATGGAGTCGTGTCTTTAATATACTTTCTGTGTTTTAAATGTAAATCATTGTACACCTTGAGCATATGATCACATCTACCACCTATCTACTGAGGGGGGGGGGCATGTTGGCTGAGTGGTTAAGCGCTTGGCTTCCGAACCTGGGGTCCTGGTTTCGAATCTCAGTGAAGACTAGGATTTTGAATTTCATTATTTTTTTGGGCGCCCCTGAGTCCATCCAATTCTAATGGGTACCGGTACCTGACTTTAGTTGGGGTCGTTGTGTTGCCCTCATGACACCCTGCTCGTTAACCTTAGGACAAAGAAACATGACCTTAACATCATCTGCCCTATAGATCGCAATGTCTGAAAGGGAAACTAAACTTTTGTTTTTACCTATCTTCTGTTCGACTTGTAGTTTATTGTATTTTCAATACAGCAGTAAATCTTTATATCTCTTTTTATGTTTACATAAAGAAAGAATTGATGTTTAGAAAATCAGATTCAAAGTTTCTTGGCCAACAAAATGGAGTCAAAGCAAAAAAGAAATGAAGCTTTCGTCGGATGAAAACGTTGAGTTCTGCTACCAACTTGACTAAGACTAAGCTTTATTGATCCTTATTAAAATTTGTTGTGATTACAAGGACTTTTTTCTCATATACAGACAACACAACAGAAACATTCACATAAATAGAACAGACACAACATAAAGAGTTCATTCAGCGACTATACACAGGCATCTTGGTCCTTTTCATGTTTCCTGATCAAAGTCTGACCGAGTGAGGTACGAACGAGTTTTTGTACCGCTCTGTTCTTGTCTTGATTGACAGAAGTCGCCCACTTCGCGACGACTTGACGTAGTTATGATAGAGCGGGTGGCTGTCTTCCAAGATTTTTTCGTAGACGTTTCTGTTCAAAAAGTTCATTTAAATATGATAATGTGCGTGTGTTTTTGATGCCCTTTTAATGATGTTTTTTAGGCGGCGCAACTGTTTAGATAACTGCAGATGTGTTGCGATCTCGTGGTTGGACTTGTACACCATACACGCACTGGGTCAAGTTGACATACATCAACAGCCGACAAAAACAAGCTCACACACAAGGAAATGACTTTTTCGTCGGTCACTCCCAAGACTATCAGTTCCAGCTACATAAATACCGCTGAGGTTGACATCTCGTCCGCCTAGCATTGTCCAGTCCACCCGTGGACATTCACCTGGGAGGTCAACTTTGCATTCACCTCTTCATCCCACCTAACCCTGCTAAGGCCAGTCGGATGATTTACAAATTAGTACTGCAAAATTTAAAGGACCAGTTGGTCAAAATAAAAATTACGAATACATACTAATTGAGTCTAGCTCCCAGCGATAACTAATATAAGTGGACTGAACTGACTATTGTTAAGTCTCCATATCCCCATGTATACAACAAGTAAACGTATCAGCTGTAATAGATTATCCTTTTAAAATTTGTCATTAAATTCCTGTGTAATCAACTACACAACACTTGTTTTTGCTCGATGTCCATTCATGTGCCTATTTATACTTTTTCATGTGCCTATTTATGTTCCTTCGTGTTCCTCTTTGCTGCCCCTTTAAGTGATGCTTTGATGCCCCATGCTGTGGCATTTTGATGTGCCCTTTCACGTGCCCCATTGATACCCCTCCATGTGCCAAAAAAATCGCGTTTTGTCACATAAACATTACATGTTTCACAATAGTTTTGTACAATTGTGTACAGTAGTCACATGACATATGTTTTAAAATAGTCACATGACATGTTTACAATAGCCACATGACATGTTTTAAAATAGTCACATGACATGTTTTACAATAGCCACATGACATGTTTTACAATAGCCACATGACATGTTTTACTATAGCCACATGACATGTTTTACTATAGTCACATGACATGTTTTACTATAGTCAGTGACATATGTTTTACAATACTCGACATATGTTTTACAATAGTCACATGACATGTTTTACAATAGTCACATGACATGTTTTACTATAGTCACGTGACATGTTTTACAATACTCGACATATGTTTTACAATAGTCACATGTCATGTTTTACTATAGTCACGTGACATGGTTTACTATAGTCACGTGACATGTTTTACAATACTCGACATATGTTTTACAATAGTCACGTGACATGTTTTACAATACTCGACATATGTTTTACAATAGTCACATGACATGTTTTACAATAGTCACATGACATGTTTTACTATAGTCACATGACATGTTTTACTATAGTCACGTGACATGTTTTACAATACTCGACATATGTTTTACAATAGTCACATGACATGTTTTACAATAGTCACATGACATGTTTTACAATACTCGACATATGTTTTACAATAGTCACATGACATGTTTTACAATAGTCACATGACATGTTTTACTATAGTCACGTGACATGTTTTACAATACTCGACATATGTTTTACAATAGTCACATGACATGTTTTACAATAGTCACATGACATGTTTTACTATAGTCACATGACATGTTTTACTATAGTCACGTGACATGTTTTACAATACTCGACATATGTTTTACAATAGTCACATGACATGTTTTACAATAGTCACATGACATGTTTTACTATAGTCACGTGACATGTTTTACAATACTCGACATATGTTTTACAATAGTCACATGACATGTTTTACAATAGTAGCAGATGCTGTACAATAGTAATATAATCATCTGTTTACAATAGTAACATCTCATGTTTTACAATAGTAACACGACACGTTAGTAACATGACATATGTTTTGCTATCTTTGTCAGCGTTTTAAGGTGGTCATCATTGGTGCTGGCGTGGGTGGTTTATCTGCTGGCGTGGTCATTCAGCAGTCATGCCCGGACATCGATGTGGAGATAGTGGCCGATATCTTTTCTCCGGACACTACTTCCGACGGCTCAGCAGGTTTCTGGGAGCCTTACTCCATCGGCTCTGATGTTGACAGAGTTGTGTAAGTAAATAGGTTTCTCTTTGTCACTGTTTTTTTTTTTGTTATCTTCCTTATTGTATCTTTGTCACGAATGATCTCTATAGATTTTCGTTTATCTCCCCACCCCCTGACTCTCTCTCTCTCTCTTCTCTCTCTCTTCTCTATTTCTCTCGTCTCTCTCTCTCTCTTTCTCT
>NC_074715.1:13643875-13658875 GCF_947242115.1 Biomphalaria glabrata
ACAAACATTTAGATTATGTTCAACTCTGAAGGTACATCCGAAACATGTAAAACATTTTACAAACATTTAGATTATGTTCAACTCTGAAGGAACATCCGAAACATGTAAAACATTTTACAAACATTTAGATTATGTTCAACTCTGAAGGAACATCCGAAACATGTAAAACATTTTACAAAAGCTCATCTGTTTTTAAGGCTGACAGTTAACAAGGGTATCATGTGACCAGCACAATGAAATAACGGCCTTTACTTTCCCCAACGCATGTCGGGTACATATAAGATTTGGGTGGACCAGGGGCGTCCGAAAATTCTTATTTTAAAAATGTCAGTTTTCACCGGAATTCAAAATTGAGACGCCGACAGTTTCTTTGGTCTAAGTTATCAAGTGAATGATTAATGGGAAACTATTTGAAACATATATGTACACTTCCAGATTTACGTATAGGCAATACAAACTTTTTCTTTCTTGGGAGCCCCCCAGCCCCCAAATTATGCTGATAACAATGGGCCCCATATCTCAAATAGTTTATGGCCTTATCCAATCAAAATAAGGTTTTGCATATTTAAAAGGAGATAAGAGGTAAGAGTCACATAAGAAAATTTACCAAAAAGACTTTAACTTATAGAATTATATATTTCATTTTTTTAAATCCTCTATCCCCTGGCTGAGCGGCAAAGCGCTTGGCTTCCGAACCTGGGTTCCCGGGTTCGAATCCTGGTGAAGACTTGTATTTTTAATTTCGGGTTCTTTGGGCGCCTTTGTGTTCACCCAGCTCTGATGAGTACCTGACATTAGTAGTGGAAAAGTAAAGGCAGTTGGTGTTGTGCTGGCTAGATGACACAATCGTTAACAGTAGGCCACAGAAACAGATGACCTTTACATCATCTGACCTATAGACCGAAAGGTCTGAAAGGGAAACTTTTACCCCCCCCCCCCTTTCCGATCCTTCTTTCTTAGTAATAACTTTATAAAATGTTTAAAATGATCTAAAATTAAATATAGGGCCCAAGAAGCCATACAGAGATTTAAAAATAAATTCAAAATTTTATGTCCAACTCTATTGTTAGCCAACCGCCTAGAGCTAAATTATGAAGCGACATTTTTGTAATGATACAGATCTTGGCACTGTAATATCTGAAGGCGTTTTAATTTTTTTTTTTTACAAAGTTTTTAACAACTCGTGCTGTTTGTCTGTCTGGGTGGGATTGTTATTTCTTCCGCTTTCCGTTCTCGGAACAAGTTGAAACTTTGCACAATTATTCATTGACGATGACAATACATGAATGTATAAAAAAAATTAAACAATTTATTCATTAATTATCTGTAATTAATTAATTAATTTTGTTTTATCTAGAGACAGATACAGGCAGTAGAGTTTACCAAGCTATGGGGAGATAAGTTTTGTGAAGAGAATAAGTTCGCTAACATTTTGTAAACTAACAATTGACTACCACATCTCTCATTACTGCAAGGCTTATCTCCCTTTTTCTACCTTTTTGGTATTGTACTACGTGTATAGCACAAAGACATTGACAAAGTTGTGTAATAACTTAAGGGAGACGACTCAACGGTATAGATGTTTATTTACAAGGGGACATCACAAATACATAGAACAACATCTGCCTTGAGCACAGCCTCTTCATCAACTCTAGACTTGGGCGGAACCTCGTTATCTTCTTTCTAATGTCAACATCCTTCTCAGTCTAGTTTCTAACAGTGCGCACCTCCTCAGTCTAGTCTCTAACAGTGCGCACCTTCTCAGTCTAGTCTCTAACAGTGCGCACCTTCTGCACTAGCTTGCATGGCGGTGTGCATGGCAGGGTTATAACAGTAGGTTATTTAAAAAAGCAAGTTTTATCACTCAAACACATCTACCCTTGAAGAACTAGTTTCAAGGAAGTCGCCTTTTCAAAACATATAAGATATTTAAATACAATTAGCTGCCATTACACAACAGTTACTTCAGATCTGGAGAAAGTGGTCAGCCCCGATATTCAAGTTAGTTAACAGAGAGATTTAAAAAAATCTTTTTTTTTTTCCCCTTTCGGCAGGGGTGCCATCATAATCATTCGTCGCCACCGAGAAGTATATAGACTCTGGGACGTTCTAACAAATCCAAAACTCGGGTATAGGTCTTCACCGGGAGTCAAACTCGAGACTCCTCGGTATAGAAGCCAAGCTTTCGACCATTGAGCCAACACGCCTAGCGAATTAGGTTCTTTTCAATAACAATAATACTAATAAAAATGATTATATAACTCAATGGGGGAAAATGGTGCTGTGGTAATTGTGTTGGTCACATGATAACCACAATAACTATCACCTATAGAAGCATTTGAGCTTTATATCCACTTCCCCCATAGACTTGGATATGAATTAAAAAACAACAACTTGTGGCAACATCGCGACTGTAGAATTTAAAAATGCTAACACCATTCCTATTTGTGATATCAATAGAGATGACACTGCATTCATCTACAATACCTTGAATATACTCTAGTAGATTCTTATCTTATCTTCTTCTTATCTTATATAATACAGACGTTACTTATAAAAAGAAGATGATTACGTCCTATGCATTCAGTCACTTATATTAACCAATGACTTAAATTCTGCCAATTTACTGGTTTTCCTGAATAGCTCAGGCAACCCATTTCTTGAACTGCTATAGCCGTTAGATGAAACAGTAATATATAGATGTAATTCGATAGCTCAAGTTAACTTTGGGGCTCTATTTAGAAGATTCTTATAGCGTCTCAGAGAGAAGTACTGCCGTATTCATTAGAGAATTTCCCCATTAGACCCTGTTAAGGGGAGACTACAAAGAATTTTCTCTTCAACGATTCTCGTTCCTGGCAATGCTAGAGAATGCCTAATATTAATTTACCTTGCGTCTTGGTGCCGACCACGTCTCCGGGGATCTCGTGTTTCCACAGGACCGTGGCGATGTGGCTGTAGGTGAACGCCATGAGGATCATAGGGATCAGGTAAAAGACGACGGTCACGATGATGTGGTAGATCCCTTGGTTCGTTGTATCCCATGAAGGTCTGAGGAGGGACCAAATATAACATTTAAAAGTTGGAATATAAAAGTAGTGGTTCAAAATATTTTAAAAATAATAATGTGATTTATTAAATGATTTTTTTTTTATGTTACATTTGGTCATATTTTTATATTATTTGGGTGCTCTCCCTTTCGTTTTGGTTCCCAGCTCTAGTGCCCCGCAGAATCAAAACAGAACGAGTCATAAGCTTGACACATACAATCTTATTCAGCCATAATCCTGCAAAGTGTTAAAATAAAACTTTAGAAAAAACTCGTAGGGAGGCGAAAAGGGAAAGGAGATTTTTTTTTTAAAGGTTCTCAAATTACAATAGGCGAAAAATTTCCAGACTCCCACTCCCCCCCCCCCCCCTGAAAAAAAAATTGCATCAAAGTTTGGATTACATTTTTGGATGAAGAAAAAAGAAGAGACACGAAATGTACGAGCGTTCAGGTCATTATCGAAAGATTATGAACATCACTCTGAACATGAACAACTTAAGGAGAATGGAAGCTGAGCTGCAGGGAACAGGTTTTGATGAGCTCATCACAGACCAATGTAAGAAGCTTGCCTCGCAAGGGGCACAACTCCTTACCAGGATTAGCAGCAGATGTGTGCTTCACCAAGAGTGACCACGATAAAGATTTAGCATCTCTGTACGAGAGTACATTTGAAAAGGGTACTTCACGTGCAAAAATATGCACACACAGACACACCAGAAAATATACTGTAAATAATAATAATCCACACCACCCATAATGCAATATGTCCTACTATAAGCATATGGAAGACATGCAATAGCCACCATCCGCATATAATAACAAAACTTTAAAACACTTTTTAGATCTTTATTATGCACCACCGGTATGTACCGCATAAATTCACAATAGGCTACCCTTCAAAACATATTATTATATGAAATGGTAGCATCTCTGAATAGGTCGTTGCCACCTTTTCCCCTTCTCCCTGTATGAATACCCTCCCCCCCCCCCAATCCAAGAAAATACAGAAGGGCGCCATACAAGTGAAGTTTACATCCCCCAGAAACAGTACAATTGTTTTCACAAATAATCCCTGTCTGTATTTTGGCCGCCACGAGACGAGAAGTTCTGATATCTCAAGAAAACCCCAGATGTCTGTTTTGTAGAGCCACTTAGTAGACGACTTCTTCAAGATGACATCCAACGAATGATGCTTTAAAAAACACACACACAAAATAAACACACACGAAAAAAACTTGATTTGTGCTTACAGAACGTTGAAGAAAGTATTGACTAGCGATAAGAAGTCATGTTTAAACAAGTAGAAATAAGTTCTTGAAATTCTTATTCTGGCCAAAGTGGACAAATATGCCGAGGGATAGAAAGAGAAAGAAAGAAATGGTGAGGAGAATTTAAATAGAAAGAAAAGATAATAAACAAGAAAAAAAAAAGAAACGCAAGGGAGAAAGAGAAGGAGCTAAATAAGAGAGGGAGAATGAGATAAAAGGATGGAGAGAGAAAGAATGAAATAGAAAGACGCATAGAGAGAGAGAGAGGGAGAGAAAGAGAAAGAGAGAGAGGGAAGTGATAAGAGACGACAGATGAGAACAGCCCCCAACCCTAAAAGAAAAAAAACAAGAGGCAATAAACATACACATGTATACACAAACACACACACATACACCACACACATACCACACGGCTATGTCCAATCACAGGAACCAGAGACCAACATAACTTTATAATTACATATATTCCAGTGAGCATCTGAAAATTGTTAGCAGACGTGGTCCCACTGGCCATGTAATAATCTTCCGCAACATTGATTACTCCGCCCCCCCCCCCCCCCCTTTAAAAAAAATCCATGACTTGGCAAGCTTCACATGGGCTTAGCCAGAACAAAAAATAGTTCCCGTTTGAAAACATTCTCCCTCCCCCCTCCCCAACACTTTTTTGAACATTCAAACGTCTAACTTCAGAAACACGGGCAAGCTTTGAAATTTGGTGGATAATATTGAACAATCAACAATAACAATGAACACACACACACACGCACGCACATACGAAAAGCAGAGACTTACAGTTAGCATGAAAAAAAAATTTAAGATCAGATCGAAATGTTCAGAAAGTACGACTTCAGTGACACGGAGCCAACACTACAAGAAGAGCTCGCGTTTCATACCTTGCCACAGACCATCTGCTACTTCCCCCCCCCCCCCCCGCGACCCCTCCAGGTAAATGCGGAAGGATAACAAAATGTAAAGAAAATAGCATTTAGTTTATCATTTTTAATCTATTACGTACTGTATCGATAATATTTATGCTCCTTTTCTTCCCTCGTCATAGGGTTTTCATCTATCATAAGCAGAAGTAGTACAGAACTACAGAACATTGTGCGGATTTATACAAAACACGGTGCTGATTAAAGCAGAACACGGCGCGCATAAATACAGAACACGGCGCGCATAAATACAGAACACGGTTCGGATTAATACAGAACACGGTGCGCATAAATACAGAACACGGTTCGGATTAATACAGAACACGGCGCGCATAAATACAGAACACGGTTCGGATTAACACAGAACACGGCGCGCATAAATACAGAACACAGTGCGGATTAATACAAAGCATCGTGCGGAGATAAAACATGTTTGCCTATTTGTCTTTGTTTTCTGAAAATCTATCCACTTTTTAACGTTTTCAGCTTATAATTAACGTATCCTCCCAACAAAAAGTATTTACCAAATCTAAGTTGATTTTTAAAATTCCTATTACACAATAATATATACAGCAAACACACAAACCATATGTATACATAAGAAAGCTCTGTCTTGGGCATGACCTTATAGAAGGGAGGTAACCCTAAGATTATCTTACAAAAGGACATATTAGCTAAGATTCAGAATGCCTATGTGATTTAAATTGAAAAATAAAGAAAAAGTAATTTTTTTATTTTTTACGGAAAGAAGGAAAAGTTCAGTTCTTTACCTCATGAACAAATTACAATCTTGAGTCCTTATCTTTTCTTGGGGGCGGTCAGATGCAAAGGGGATATTACCGTTAGTGCTAGTTCCTCTAAATTTCATAGATGGAACACGGGGCTTTACGGGCGGATATTATCTATATGTATTTGTTTTTGTTTTTTTGTACAAAGCTTATATGAACTCATTCTGTCTCTCTGGTAAAATATTTGTACACGTTATTTCTCCCACACACAATCTTGGATCAAGTTGAAACTTTACACTATTATTTCTTGTACCTGACAAAACAAAGAATCAATAATAAAGAGATTAATTAGTTAATTAACTATTGTTAAGTTATTATTTTGTTTGGTATTAAACAAGGGAGAGAATGCGTACGTGACAGATGTGGTAGTAAAAGTTGAATTAGTCCCCTTGTAGAGGCCTTTGCACTGAGTAAACACCTTTTTATGAATTTATAAAAGCTCTTATGGTAACATTCACGGAGTACACCCCCCTTCCTTCAAAAAACGCCCTTTCCAAACTGGTCCAGACAAGTGATAGGATCATAGAACATAGCCAACTGGTCCAGACAAGTGATGGGATCATAGCGTAGTCAAAAAGCCGAAATCATGAAACAAAAATAATAAACAAAATGTAAAAAAAAAATATTTCTAGTTACACAGATTAAATACAACATATCTAGATCTATTACAGATTTAATCACATGGCTGATCTAAACTAATTGATACCATGACACTTATAATAAGCTTTTTTTTTTTGTAAAGCATTTTTTTATGTTTTTCTTGTTTTCTTGTTTTAAAATTTTAAATTATATAAAAGAAGAGAATCATTTATGTGCGGAATGTCATCTCGATAGGAGAATGATGAGGTGTGAAAGTAAATGATTCAATATTTTGTGTGTGTGTGTGTGTGTGTGACTATGTGTGTGTGTGTGTGTGACTATGTGTGTGTGTGTGTGCGCGTGTGTGTGTGTGTGACTATGTGTGTGTGTGTGTGACTGTGTGAGTGTGTGAGTGTGCGTGTGTGTGCCTATGACATCAATGTGAGCTGAGGGTAGGGACGGAAAAACAAAAGGGGCAATTAGCCTTAGCAGTCACGTGACATCATAGTGCCATGAAATAGTCACTATAACATTGGTCACAACTACACAGATCAGTATTTACATGTTACTCTCTCTCTCTCTCCTCTAACATCTCTCTCTCTGTCTCTCCTCTAACATCTCTCTCTCTCCTCTAACATCTCTCTCTCTCTCTCCTCTAACAGCTCTCTCTCTCCTCTAACATCTCGCTCTCGCTCCTCTAACATCTCTCTCTCCTCTAACATCTCGCTCTCTCCTCTAACATCTCTCTCTCTCTCCTCTAACATCTCTTTCTCTCTCCTCTAACATCTTTCTCTTCTTTCTCTCGTTCTGAAACACCTTCTCTCATTCTCTATTTTATATTTTCTCTTTTTTCTATTCATCTCTTTCTCCATGTATCTCTCTCTCTCTCTCTCCCCGTCTCTGTCTCTCTATCTCTCTCGCCGTCTCTGTCTCTCTATCTCTCTCCCCGTCTGTCACTATCTCTCTCCCCCGTCTCTCACTGTCTCTCTCTGTCTCTCTCTCTCTCTGAATTAGTTTTTCTTTTAAACCTGTAATGCTTACATTTTTATGTCTTGTCATGCGCAGTCAGATCGATAAGTTTTGCATATTGAACAGTTCAATCTTCAAGTCTATATCTTTCTTAAACATTGAAGCTTTTTTTTTCCTATCTTTTAAATTAAATTTTGTTTGTTTTTACTTTTATTTACATTGAATTATAGAAAAACAGATGTTATTTATTTTCAAGCGTATTTAGTTTTCTTCTGTTAAATCATTTTTCGTTTCGTAAAAAAAAGTGATTGTTAAATATTTTATTTCTCCAGAACGTTTTGTCAGCGCTAATGGTTTAATTACAACTACTGAGGCTACACTTAATGCTGCTACACTTTTTTAGGCTACACTTGACGGGGCTACCCTTACAAAGGCTACGTTTACAGGGGCTGCACATACTCGGGACACACTTTCACGGGCTACACTAGGGGTTACACTTACAAAGGCTACACTTCATCCGGCTATACTTACTAGGGCTACATTTATTTAGCCCAAAATTAATTTAGGCTACATTTATTTAGACTAAACTTACTCGAACTATATTTAGGCTACACTTAGCTAGGCTTCATTTGCTTAAGCAACACTTATTTGGGATAAACTATCTTAAGTTACACACTTAATCAGGTTACAATGTCAAAATTATATATCTATATATTTTCAAAATATTCATAACTTATAGGCATGGTATTTTTTTTTTTTATTATTTTATTTTTTTAAATTGTAAAATAAAAATTGAACGGTTTAGCAGGATGGAATCATTCTATTGAAGTGTCTGTATAAATATTGACAGTTTTAATCTTTTTTTCAAATCAATGACTCGATAGAAAGTTGGCATGGCAATGTAAACGTGATGTTGATGTAAAGTATCTCAGGAAATTTGAATTGAATTTAGAACTATATATCTAGGCCAGTTGTATGGGAATCTACTTTTAGTCATGCTAGAAACCCAAGCTAATAGAAATGGATAAAGATGATTTGATGATTCTGGGTGACTTGAGAATTGGTAATATTTGATTTGCTTAGAGAAGATTTGATACTAATGATTGGTTAAAAGTGACTTGATGTTACTATCGGTAATGCTTAAAAAGAATAAAAAATTGATACAGATGGTATTCGTCATCATCATCATCATCATCAAACTCCATTTGAGTGTGGGCTTGAGCGGCTCAAATCCTCTCTTGCAAAAGCCCTGGACAGAAACCCTGCTGTCTTGCGTAGTGTATACATGTCGCCATACAGGTCGAGAATTTTTGTTTTCCCAGACCTGTCGAGACGGAGATCAGCAAGTCTGGGGCAGTCAAACAGAATTTGAGGCATAGTTTCCTCTCTTCTTATCTTATCTTATATAATACAGACGTTACTTCAAAAAAGAAGATGATTACGTCCTACGCGTCATGCATTTAGTCATGCATATTAACCAATGACTTAAATTCTGCCAAGTCACTGGTTTTCCTGGCTAGCTCAGGCAACCCATTCCATGCTATAATAGCACTAGGGAAGAAGGAGTATTTGTACAAATTTGTCCTAGCATATGGGACGAGGAATGTGCCTTTATCTTTGTGTCTTTCAGAGTATTTTATTAAATTTTGTTTTTGTATTTGAAAACTTTAACCATCTCTTTCCCCGCAGCGGGGGCACCGTGAATCAAAATTTGGCCATAGTATTAGATGGTATTAGAAATTAGATATTTGAAATGATTAAAGATGATATCATAAATGGTTGTATGGAATATTACAAATATCTAACAATGATATAGCAATGGATTACAGATGAAATTAGAAATTGTTAGTTTAAGATGATTTTAGAAATGCTTAAAGATGACATTAGAAATGGTTAGTATAAGATGATATTAGAAATGGTTAAAGATGATATTAGAAATGGTTAAAGATGATATAAGAAATGGTTAAAGATGATATAAGAAATGGTTAAAGATGATATTAGAAATGGTTAAAGATGATATAAGAAATGGTTAAAGATGATATTAGAAATGGTTAAAGATGATATTAGAAATGGTTAAAGATGATATTAGAAATGGTTAAAGATGATATAAGAAATGGTTAAAGATGATATTAGAAATGGTTAAAGATGATATAAGAAATGGTTAAAAATGATATTAGAAATGGTTAAAGATGATATTAGAAACGGTTAAAGATGATATTAGAAATTAAAGAGGATTTCAGAAATGATTAATGATTAATTTGTATAACTAGAAAAGCTTGTTGCATACATGATACATTGAGAACTCTAGTTATAACATTTTTAAGAGAAAAAAAAAGGTCATTAATGATGAAAAATTAAAGGCCTGACCAATGCACCTCACGCTGACCTCCCCAACTCCGCCCGGAAGAAACACAGGACAAAGTGAACACAGCAGACGATAAATTTAGGTGCCAAATGTTGGAATAATTGACGCCAACAATAATGTTTTTTTTTTGCTTGTGGGGGGGGGGGGGGAGTAGACGAAGGGGCTCTCAGTGGTCACGTGTTCACCTTGCCCTGAAATGTCTGGAACTTAAAAACACAGAAATATAACGTGCAGGCATAGAACTAGGTTAAGTTTTAAAAACACAACACACACAAAAAACAGGATAAACGTTATACAAATCACTTGTTACTTTCATACCAGAACAATAAGTTACAACAAACACACCGGCTAATAAAATACTCAGAAAAACTGGAAGATAAATGCAAATTTCTAATTCCATATTCTAGTGCTTATTCTTCCCTAGAGCCATTAGACTTACACCATGGAATGTTTGGCCTGAATCAGCCACAGGGAGACCATTGACTTAGGAGAGTTGAAGTCTGTACTTCCCATGCACGACTAGATGAAAACGTGGATATATGTAGGACGTCATTATGTTTTGTTAAGAGCTTAGAACGTCCGTGGTTTATAAGGTAAGTGACCAAACTAATGAGAATAAAATATTTGTAAAAAAAACAACAACACACTAAGACACTAATATTCGTATACTGTAGCACCTTCCCTCACCTTAGTACAAAGCTTATAGCAACTCACTCTGTCTGGTACAATTGTTGTACAGTCTAGTCCTCCCTTTACAATTGTCGGATCAAGTTGAAACTTTACACAATTATTTAATGTACTTTACAAAACATAATTCAACCAAAAAAAAAACACACAAAAATTAGTTAACTAATTACTGGTGATTGATTATTTCGTTTGACTCATAGATAAGGGGAATACATGCTACTTATTTAGAGATGTGCCTGTATGTATGGAGTTATTCACTTTAATAAGTTTTGTACACGTTTTCTCTCCCACTCTCCCATTCTTGGGTTAAAATTTTGAAAAATTTTTAAGAATTGATGACCAAAAATTTAACCAGCTAGTTAATTAATTAGTGGTAATTCATTATTTTCGTTTTTAATAGAAAAAAGGAAGCTTATTCCAGCAGTATTGAGATATATTGCAGTGATTTTGTGGTTCTTCCCCTTAGATATGCTTTATTTTGTAAAGATTTTTAAAATATTTTGCTAGTTTTTTGTGTGTGACTTATATCTGTTTACTTAATGTTCTTTCCCATCGTACTCATAGCTCATCTCCTCGGGAATGTTCGGTGATTGCGGCAATCTGCGAGCGTTGCCACTTTAGTCGTTTTTTTTCGTTTTTTTTTGATGTTCATCAGTGAATGAGATGAAATTAATTGGTCAACATCCCCCGAGCTCTGACTATGCAGAGAGGCGACGTCATCACAAAAGTCAACCGATGAAGAAATTGATTGCTTCATCCTCCTCCTGAGAAATGCTGTTACCAAAAACATACCCTTAATGATGTCATTTCACTGCTAGGTGTGTGTGTATGTGTGTGTGTGTGTGTGTTAGTGCTACTAAAATAGTTCATTGATCATACCATTAAATGTGTGTATGAGTGTGTGTTTTAACTGCATTCATTAAACAGGCTTTCCTGTCAGAAAGCAGCCAACGTATATTATTTCACATCAGAAACGAAGAGGTTAGAGACAGGGTTAGTACAGCGATAGGACCCCACGAAGACCTGCTAAGTACTGTTAAAAAAACGCAACAAGGGCTCGAAAAAAGATCTTCATTCAGGGAACAGTACCAGGACAAAAAGAAGAGGCAGACAGAAAAAGCGATGAGGAAGGCAACGAAAAAGAATGGACGGGCCTGACATTGAAAGAGATTCTTTCTCTCTCTCTCTCTCTCTCTATATATATATATATATATATATATATATAAAGAAAGAATCTCTTTCAATGTCAGGCCCGTCCATTCTTTTTCTCTCTCTCTCTCTCTCTCTATATATATATATATATATATATATAGGGAGAGAGAGAGAGAGAAAGAATCTCTTTCAATGTCAGGCCCGTCCATTCTTTTTCGTTGCCTTCATTCTTTGGAAGACGTTTATTGTACTCTGGAATAGGTTCTTCCCAGAGTTAGTGTAAAGAAAGGAAGTACCTTTACTTTTACTTCTTAGCGCTTTTCGGAGCCCCTTAGCACTTTTCGGAGCCCCTTAGCACATTTCGGAGCCCCTTTATGCATGATATCCCATGCAGACTTAGTTGCACATCTATACATTTAATTGCGATAATTCTACTACGTGTAAATGAATTGAGTTACCTGCATACTGTAAGGTAGATAGATTTGAACGGCTTCGGGAACCCATAAGGAAACGTCTCTGCCACGATCAGCTCCGGCAAGGCCGACAGGCAAGCCACGGTCCAGATGACTACGATGATCTTCCGTGCCCTGGGCAGGGTGCTCTTGAAGCGAAGCGGGTAACAGATGGCCCACCACCTCTCTACAGAGATGGCGCTGAGGGTCAGTACCGAGACGGACACTGATGTTGGCTGAAATACAGACAAGACAAAACAACATAGTTAAGGGTCAAGCCATCAATACCTATTTCTCCATGGAGATAACGTCCAGTATGGTTTTAAAATGTTCTCTCCTGTGACTTCAAGCGTGCTTAGACATAAAAGCTGGCATGTCCTATCCTAACTTTCCCATCAAAGTAGAGCGAGATAGCAGCCGGCAGGGGTTTAAACTCAAGACAATCATGAAGAGGATCTGGGAAGATTGCTAAGTACCAATGGTGTTGATAAACGAAAAATTAGCCTAAAGGAAATGTACAAGTTATTAAGAAGAAAAGAATTTTATATTCGAATAAGAAAAATAGTGTACGAAATGCAAGTATAGGTGAAAGACAGAGAAAGAGGGACAGAGAGAGAGAGAGAGAGAGAGAGGAACAGAGAGAGAGAGTGAGAGACATGACAGATATAGAGAGAGACGGTGAAAGAGAGGCAGAGAGAGAGGGAGGGAGAGGCAAAGGCAGAGGAACAGAGAGAGAGAGAGACTGGGAATATACACAAAGAGAGAGGGAGAGACAAAGGCAGAGGAACAGAGAGAGAGACAGGGAGGGATACACTGAGAGAGAGAGAGAGACAAAGGCAGAGGAACAGAGAGAGAGAGACAAAGACAGAGTGGCAGAAAGAGAGAGACAAAGACAGAGTGGCAGAAAGAGACAGAGAAACAGAGAGAGAGAGAGAGAGACGGGGACAGAGAGGGAGAGACAAAGGCAGAGGAATAGAGAGAGAGAGACAGTGAGGGATACACAGAGAGAGAGAGAGGGAGAGACAAAGGCAGAGGAACAGAGAGAGAGAGAGACAGTGAGGGATACAGAGAGAGAGAGAGAGGTAGAGACAAAGGCAGAGGAACAGAGAGAGAGAGACAGTGAGGGATACGCTGATAGAGAGAGAGACAAAGACAGTGGCAGAAAGAGAGAGAGACAAAGACAGAGTGGCAGAAAGAGAGAGAGACAAAGACAGAGTGGCAGAAAGAGAGAGAGACAAAGACAGAGAGAGAGAAAGAGACAGAGAAACAGAGAGAGACAGGGACAGAGAGAGAAAGAGACAGAAGGAGAGAAGGGTGTTTAAGCGAGAGACAGATCTAGAGACACAGAGAGAGAGAGAGAGAGAGAGAGAGAGAAGGGGAGACAAGAGAGACAAAGAAATAATACAGAACAGACGACGTTATCAGGCCTTCATTATTTAAATCTTTGCATAGAATCAAGTTTCATTACAACATACCAACAGTCTTAGATCATGCCAATAACGCAGGTGTACTATCCTCAATGAACGGAGGGATTTAGAGTATACAATAAACAAAGTAAGCTATTTGGAGGAAAAGAAAAAGGTTTTATGAAATAATACACTCGCCCCATTACACTTTCGCATCCACCACTTTCTCATTTATTGCAGCGTTTCTAAGCCCGTAGGTCCAGGGCCGGACGTAAGTATGTGGACGCCCTGGCGCAGGGCTTTTGTGGAGGCCCCTACACTTTTTCGAAAGCCTTTAATCTCCAATGCGGAGCTGCATTACGAGACTAGAGCAGGCTACAGTCGGACACTTCTTAACCACGACGACGTTGCCAACTGTAAGTTTCAAAGTATTGTCAATGAAGAGGAAGAAAAAAAATGAAGAAACATTAAAACATACAAGTTGGTCAAAATTCTTTTCTGTTTTTCTTGTTACCAATTGTTTTTTGTTTAGCGTAACTTCAAGATTTTAGTTTTCTCACTACACTAGGATTCTATCACTTATCTGGACCAGTTGGGGAAATTGGTTAATTTTTTAAAATTGATTCTTGTATTGTCAGGTAAAAGAAATAATTGTGCAAATTTTCAGCTTGATCTGAGATAGGGTGTCGGAGAAATAACGTGTACAAACTTTTTACCAGACAAACAGACTTAACTCTTTCTCTCCTAATTGACGATGTCAACGTTGATTTGACCCATTAAACTAAATTTGATTTTTAGACCTATAAAAAGGGCATGTATTCCCCTATAATTCGATACCAAATATAACATTTTTCGATAACAAAAACAAAAGTTATAGAAGTTTAATTATTAATTATAACAGGGTAGTGAAATAAAAATGAGCAAAAATGAATAATTCAATATTGTTATAAACCTGGTGGTGGCACAGATGGGGGTAGTGGTGTGAGTGTAGTCAGCCGACGCAAATCGCCCCAGGCCAGCGCTAGACGAGCGGTCAACCGTGACGAGCTACGACGGTCAACCGAGTCGAGTATCAACAGGACGGTACGGGAAGGATCGCCGTCGTGAACAGAGCTCATGAGCGTCACGAGAGTTGTAGTCATCGGACCACCTAGAAACGTCGAGCGGCGTTCTGTCCGGTTCGAGAAGGCCAGTAGGGACCCTATATAAAGAGCGGAGGTGTCGCAGTCAAGGGGTTGAGAAAAGGGGCTCAATACAGCAAGGTTCACGACAGAAGGTTCAGAAAGGAGGTTTACGACAGAAGGTCCACTACAGTCCGGTCGACTACAGCACAGTTCAGCGGTGTGGTTCTGT
>NC_074715.1:13663875-13683875 GCF_947242115.1 Biomphalaria glabrata
AAGAGAATTTTTATGGTTATTAGACATTAGAATACAGTTGATCTTAAAACTTATTTATAAAAACTGGCAACTAACTAGCAGTTCAGGAGATTTAATAAGACGGTCATGTGTTACACACTAAGATATTCTTAAAATTAAAAGAAAAACAACTTTTAAAACGAAAAGAACTCCACATCTTCAACTGTAACTTTAAAAAATTTCGAAGCTATTTCCCTTTTTCAATATCAAACAAATGATTAATTATCAACAACTAATTGACTAATCGGTTAATTTATCAATGATTTATGTTTTGTTGGGTGCGATAAATAATTGTTTAAAATCATAACTTGATCCGAGAGCGGGTTTGGGAGAAATAACGTGTACGATTATGTAAGGGGACAAAACCCCAAACACTGAAGAATTAATTTCCTCTTGTTGGTATTAAACAGTCATTAATTACCAGACATTAATTGACTTATTAGTTCTTTTTTTATTGATTCATACATCATCTTCGCTATTTGTGCAAAGTTTCACATTGACCAATAATGGGTGTGGGAAAAATAATATACTTTGACTTTTAATCTTTTAATGCGAATTGATATAAGTTTTGTAACAAATGTGCTGTACGTGCTTTGAGCTATTTACTTTCTTATGGCAAGAGGCCAAAGTTCCTAAAACAAAGTCTTCTTCCCAGCCGCTAAACTCCTACTGAATTATATCTTCATAACAATCAGACGATTGAATGTTATGATATTAACAATGTTATACTAATGATAAAAACGTCAGAGGGGGAGCTACAACAAAGTTGGCAACACTTTTGCCCCGCACACGTCTATTTTGTATAAAAGGAGAGACAACTGTGGTTATTGATAGTTTTTACGTCTGCCAAAATAGCGAGAATGTTGAAGGCTTTTATGTTCAGAGTTCAGAGCCTTCGGATTATGTCATTCAATCAATAATAATGTATCCATTTTGTTTCAAATTTCATAGTGGTTTAATTTTCCAATATTAGACTTCCCTTGCATTGTTTCTCATTAATTTTCTATATTCAACTTCAATTTTCAAAAATTATAATTATAAATGAATACATAGAAGGGATACAATTAACAATGAAATGAAATTCAATTGCATATTTACATTTTTTTTCATTTCTGAAAAAAAAGATTAAAACATTAAAACTAATCTGTGACATTAGAAATATTTTTACTAATTGTTTTTGTTTAGCGCAATTTCATGCTTTTAGTTTTCTCAGTACGCCATCATCCTATCACTTGTCTGGGCCAGTTGGGAATAGGAAGGAGAGAGAAGGAAGGGAGAATATAACAGTGATCGCTTTTTAAATGAATTTATTTGAATATAAATTTAAAAGTTGAACGACCTGGATTCGAACTCGAGGGCTGTAGCCTCCTCAAGGCTACTTTTGTGAACTCACTAACCACTGTACCAGAGAAGTGCTTATGAAAATAAAATAGAAGATTTTATAGTTAGTTTCAAAATGAAGAGCAAATAATTTGTCTCCACTGCCCACAGGTTTTGACGTCACAGGTCAGTGTTGAAGTGTTTTATAACGAATGGTCTCACTTTATCAGTCTAGATTCTATAGGTCAGTGCTAAATATCTCTTGGGGGCCCTAAGCTTAGGCTTGTTGTCTATTGGTAAATCCGGCCCTAGAAAAATCCTCGACTCAAATCGAACCCATTCACTGAGGCATCATTATGGATTGTAAGCAGAGATTTTGAGGGGGCTAGGAGAGCATAGTGTCCCGAAGGCAGCAGTCTGGTCATGACTGGGTTATCATAGGACCATTTTTTGTCTTAAATTGAACAACCCAGCAGTTGACCCTAATCTGGGAAATTATCTGCTATGGGATCGTTTGTCTCAATGTCAATGCTCGGAAACAGTTGTATGATACTGTAAGGGGGGAGTATCGATACTGATTGCAGAGATAATGGGAGATAATTCGATGCCCAATGTCAAGACAAATCTCGTGTCAATAACAGAACGTTGTCAATGTAGTCAGAGTTATTTACTTATAAGTAGACCTACTGATGACTTTTACTATTCCTTCGTCCGTATGAAGAAGCTCAGTGGACAAACTTGTATTATTATTTGTGTTACCTTATTAGCGTTCTTGATGAGAATATGGAATGACGTTGAAGAGTTGGGTTTAGCGCAGTTGTTTGTACTAGTCTATAACGCTAGTTCCAAGCGGTCCAGTTGTTTGTACTAGTCTATAACGCTAGTCCAAAGCGGTCCAGTTGTTTGTACTAGTCTATAACGCTAGTCCAAAGCGGTCCAGTTGTTTGTACTAGTCTATAACGCTAGTCCAGAGCGGTCCAGTTGTTTGTACTAGTCTATAACGCTAGTCCAAAGCGGTCCAGTTGTTTGTACTAGTCTATAACGCTAGTCCAGAGCGGTCCAGTTGTTTGTACTAGTCTATAACGCTAGTCCAGAGCGGTCCAGTTGTTTGTACTAGTCTATAACGCTAGTCCAGAGCGGTCCAGTTGTTTGTACTAGTCTATAACGCTAGTCCAGAGCGGTCCAGTTGTTTGTACTAGTCTATAACGCTAGTCCAGAGCGGTCCAGTTGTTTGTACTAGTCTATAACGCTAGTCCAGAGCGGTCCAGTTGTTTGTACTAGTCTATAACGCTAGTCCAGAGCGGTCCAGTTGTTTGTACTAGTCTATAACGCTAGTCCAGAGCGGTCCAGTTGTTTGTACTAGTCTATAACGCTAGTCCAGAGCGGTCCAGTTGTTTGTACTAGTCTATAACGCTAGTCCAGAGCGGTCCAGTTGTTTGTACTAGTCTATAACGCTAGTCCAGAGCGGTCCAGTTGTTTGTACTAGTCTATAACGCTAGTCCAGAGCGGTCCAGTTGTTTGTACTAGTCTATAACGCTAGTCCAGAGCGGTCCAGTTGTTTGTACTAGTCTATAACGCTAGTCAAGAGCGGTCCAGTTGTTTGTACTAGTCTATAACGCTAGTCCAGAGCGGTCCAGTTGTTTGTACTAGTCTATAACGCTAGTCCAGAGCGGTCCAGTTGTTTGTACTAGTCTATAACGCTAGTCCAGAGCGGTCCAGTTGTTTGTACTAGTCTATAACGCTAGTCCAGAGCGGTCCAGTTGTTTGTACTAGTCTATAACGCTAGTCCAGAGCGGTCCAGTTGTTTGTACTAGTCTATAACGCTAGTCCAGAGCGGTCCAGTTGTTTGTACTAGTCTATAACGCTAGTCCAGAGCGGTCCAGTTGTTTGTACTAGTCTATAACGCTAGTCCAGAGCGGTCCAGTTGTTTGTACTAGTCTATAACGCTAGTCCAGAGCGGTCCAGTTGTTTGTACTAGTCTATAACGCTAGTCCAGAGCGGTCCAGTTGTTTGTACTAGTCTATAACGCTAGTCCAGAGCGGTCCAGTTGTTTGTACTAGTCTATAACGCTAGTCCAGAGCGGTCCAGTTGTTTGTACTAGTCTATAACGCTAGTCCAGAGCGGTCCAGTTGTTTGTACTAGTCTATAACGCTAGTCCAGAGCGGTCCAGTTGTTTGTACTAGTCTATAACGCTAGTCCAGAGCGGTCCAGTTGTTTGTACTAGTCTATAACGCTAGTCCAGAGCGGTCCAGTTGTTTGTACTAGTCTATAACGCTAGTCCAGAGCGGTCCAGTTGTTTGTACTAGTCTATAACGCTAGTCCAGAGCGGTCCAGTTGTTTGTACTAGTCTATAACGCTAGTCCAGAGCGGTCCAGTTGTTTGTACTAGTCTATAACGCTAGTCCAGAGCGGTCCAGTTGTTTGTACTAGTCTATAACGCTAGTCCAGAGCGGTCCAGTTGTTTGTACTAGTCTATAACGCTAGTCCAGAGCGGTCCAGTTGTTTGTACTAGTCTATAACGCTAGTCCAGAGCGGTCCAGTTGTTTGTACTAGTCTATAACGCTAGTCCAGAGCGGTCCAGTTGTTTGTACTAGTCTATAACGCTAGTCCAGAGCGGTCCAGTTGTTTGTACTAGTCTATAACGCTAGTCCAGAGCGGTCCAGTTGTTTGTACTAGTCTATAACGCTAGTCCAGAGCGGTCCAGTTGTTTGTACTAGTCTATAACGCTAGTCCAGAGCGGTCCAGTTGTTTGTACTAGTCTATAACGCTAGTCCAAAGCGGTCCAGTTGTTTGTACTAGTCTATAACGCTAGTCCAAAGCGGTCCAGTTGTTTGTACTAGTCTATAACGCTAGTCCAAAGCGGTCCAGTTGTTTGTACTAGTCTATAAAGCTAGTCCAGAGCGGTCCAGTTGTTTGTACTAGTCTATAACGCTAGTCCAGAGCGGTCCAGTTGTTTGTACTAGTCTATAACGCTAGTCCAGAGCGGTCCAGTTGTTTGTACTAGTCTATAACGCTAGTCCAGAGCGGTCCAGTTGTTTGTACTAGTCTATAACGCTAGTCCAGAGCGGTCCAGTTGTTTGTACTAGTCTATAACGCTAGTCCAGAGCGGTCCAGTTGTTTGTACTAGTCTATAACGCTAGTCCAGAGCGGTCCAGTTGTTTGTACTAGTCTATAACGCTAGTCCAGAGCGGTCCAGTTGTTTGTACTAGTCTATAACGCTAGTCCAGAGCGGTCCAGTTGTTTGTACTAGTCTATAACGCTAGTCCAGAGCGGTCCAGTTGTTTGTACTAGTCTATAACGCTAGTCCAGAGCGGTCCAGTTGTTTGTACTAGTCTATAACGCTAGTCCAGAGCGGTCCAGTTGTTTGTACTAGTCTATAACGCTAGTCCAGAGCGGTCCAGTTGTTTGTACTAGTCTATAACGCTAGTCCAGAGCGGTCCAGTTGTTTGTACTAGTCTATAACGCTAGTCCAGAGCGGTCCAGTTGTTTGTACTAGTCTATAACGCTAGTCCAGAGCGGTCCAGTTGTTTGTACTAGTCTATAACGCTAGTCCAGAGCGGTCCAGTTGTTTGTACTAGTCTATAACGCTAGTCCAGAGCGGTCCAGTTGTTTGTACTAGTCTATAACGCTAGTCCAGAGCGGTCCAGTTGTTTGTACTAGTCTATAACGCTAGTCCAGAGCGGTCCAGTTGTTTGTACTAGTCTATAACGCTAGTCCAGAGCGGTCCAGTTGTTTGTACTAGTCTATAACGCTAGTCCAGAGCGGTCCAGTTGTTTGTACTAGTCTATAACGCTAGTCCAGAGCGGTCCAGTTGTTTGTACTAGTCTATAACGCTAGTCCAAAGCGGTCCAGTTGTTTGTACTAGTCTATAACGCTAGTCCAGAGCGGTCCAGTTGTTTGTACTAGTCTATAACGCTAGTCCAGAGCGGTCCAGTTGTTTGTACTAGTCTATAACGCTAGTCCAGAGCGGTCCAGTTGTTTGTACTAGTCTATAACGCTAGTCCAGAGCGGTCCAGTTGTTTGTACTAGTCTATAACGCTAGTCCAGAGCGGTCCAGTTGTTTGTACTAGTCTATAACGCTAGTCCAGAGCGGTCCAGTTGTTTGTACTAGTCTATAACGCTAGTCCAGAGCGGTCCAGTTGTTTGTACTAGTCTATAACGCTAGTCCAGAGCGGTCCAGTTGTTTGTACTAGTCTATAACGCTAGTCCAGAGCGGTCCAGTTGTTTGTACTAGTCTATAACGCTAGTTCCAAAGCGGTCCAGTTGTTTGTACTAGTCTATAACGCTAGTCCAGAGCGGTCCAGTTGTTTGTACTAGTCTATAACGCTAGTCCAAAGCGGTCCAGTTGTTTGTACTAGTCTATAACGCTAGTTTCAAAGCGGTCCAGTTGTAAATGTTGTGTTTATGTCGACGTACTCTATTTATGGCCAAATGAGACATACATTAGGGATGATGAGGCTCGTCGTTGTATGAGAATCTAAACGTGAGAAATTATAGTGTGCGTGCATATATATATGTGCGGCCATGATTGATAATTTGAAGTCTTCCGAAGATAAAGGAGAGACCAACAGTGATAGAGACAAAGAAGAGCTGAATAAGAAAATGAGACAGAAAGAGAGAAGCTGAGAGAGAGAGAGGGAGAGTATGAGAAGACGAGGGGCATAGAGACAAAGACACAGAGATGCTCACAAACTATACATACTCAAAGTATCAGTGGCGTAGATAGGGTGGGGGGAGGAGGGGGAGAATTTGAAAATCCCCCCGGGCCCTCATTTGCGGGGGCCCCCAAATTAGCGTTTTTTACATTAAAAACTAAATATTATGCAAAATGCAGGTGCCCCCAAAGAGGTTAAGCCCCCTGGACCCCTCAAACGATGTAAAATTCCTACCTACGCCCCTGTAAAGTACTATGTTTTATCAAAATACTCACAGAGTATTCTACTGTATAGCGATATCTCTTTCTCTTGCCCTCATAGTAGCTATGATCTCTCTCTCTCTCTCTCTCTCTCTCTAGCTTTGAAATTTTATATTTTCTTTAGATGACGGTATACATCTTTATGTTCTTTCTGTCACGATATTGTAACAAAGTGATTTATAAATGGAATTAGGTAAAAAAAGCTATCGAGTCTTGAATTTGAAAATTGCCATCTCTAAATGAAAACTTTAATAGAAGGTTTTTAAAATAAGGGATTGAATGTGAAAGTTGCCAACTCTAAATGAAGACTGTAACAGTAGTTTTATAAAAGGGCTATGGAAGAAAAGGCTAATACAATTTTATAAACGGTGTCAATGAAAAACAGAATAAAGATACCGCTTCAAGACTCTGGAGGTTTTATGGAGTCAATGATGTAAAGCTCATGTGTTTCAATCACCGACAGCTAACGAGAGTGTCATGTGACAAGCACAACGATCAGCCACTCTACTTCCCCAACGGATGTCAGGTGCCCATTAGAGGTTAGGGCGTCCTTAAAAATTCCGACATTTAAAATGCCAGTTTTCACCGGAATTCAAACTCAAAATCCCTCGTTTTGAATCCAAGCGGTTTATCACTCGGCCACCACGTCCTATAAACGTTTAGAAACATAATGACTGGTAGTCTCCCTTTACATCAATGAAAACATAATGACTGGTAGTCTCCCTTTATATCAATGAAAACATAATGACTGGTATTCTCCCTTTATATCAATGAAAACATAATGACTGGTAGTCTCCCTTTATATCAATGAAAACATAATGGCTGGTAGTCTCCCTTTATATTCAATGAAACAATAATGTAACCCTAAAGAGTGTCAAGTGAAACACATTTACTTTTAAGCTTTCCACATGCAAGGACAAAAATCTATAAGAACTTTTCCCTTCATGTTTAAGCGCGAGATGAATAGACGAAGCCAATGTTCTGTACAAGTCTGAAGATACTATACACGAAACAACGTCTTGACGGTAGTGGTCAACAAGTTTCAAAATCAATCAATCAATCTGACTATCTATCCATCATCATCCATTCTTCCATCCATCATCATCCATTCTTCCATCCATCATCATCCATCATCATCCATCCATCCATCCGTCAGTATCTAAATGCGCTAAACAGATAATACATATTTTTTATTTTTATTTGCATGGTCCGTTTAGTCGTCTAGACGCGTATTCAGAACTTGCAATTAAGATTGCTCGTCAGCATCAATCTACTGATTATAGATGAATCAATATCATCGATTTTCTTAATCAGCCCAAGTCATAGTCGTGTTTGTCTTGTAACCAATGTGCATAAACTTGTAGTTGACATTATCAGTTGATATGGTGTAATACAAGTTACACACTACATTGATAAAAACAATTGATGTATCAGGCTCGTAAGAGATTCTCAAGACATAGCCCGATTTTATTTTGGTTGGAGGGGGGAGGGGGGGGGGGAGGGGGGGGTGAGTTACGGCTTCTTGTTGGTCCTCAAAACCGTTTGGTTTATTGGGACACCTACCACCGATATTATTTGTTTCCATTTCTTTAATAACTTTTTTTTGTTAAATTCAGTATTTAAAAAGTACACACACGCGCACACACACACACACAAATGACAATGTTAAGACTTTCCAGAAGAGCAGGTCGAATGTTAATTTAGTAATTGTTCATTATTCCTGGTCAATGAAATGACCCATTGGTTCCAAGTACAGACATTGGTTAACGAGTACAATGTCAGTGTACATCCCCTAGAAATGAATAGAAATAAAATACATCAGTCCTCCATCGGTGCTCCCAAAAACGAAGTCTATAGTTTATGGAACATTGAAGAATCAGTCACGTGATAGCCAGCACACCTTATCAAGGCTCGGTCTTACATTACACGACGTCATTTTTTAATGTTTCTGTGTATTGATTCTTCAGTGTTGTTGGTTGTTTTTTCTCACATTCTTCAGTGTAAATCGCAATCAGTTCCAATACCACACAAGAGAAAATATGATAGCGGATAGGCGTCCAGACTGTGGGAGACAGTCGTGAGGTTAACATTATCGAGAAGTTGCATACAGTCAATAGTCCATAATCGTTTCCATTATTCATTGTATTTATGTTTAGTATTTCATCAGTAGAAGATTACATCGTCATAAGCACATAAGACTAGCTGCATGTTCTCACAACGACTAGGATTTCCAATGGAATTTTTCAAAAGTATTTTTTTATTTTAATTTTTTTGTTGTAGATCAAAGTCACGGCCTTTTATTGGTTTAATAACAAAAAAAAAGAAAATGTTTTAAGGTCTATTGTTGAAAGAAATAGAGAATCAGGCGATTAGACTGTATGTATATTACAGTCTCGAAAGACTAATGCAGTTTTAACATGTCCGTAGCACCAAGGGTAACAACCCTTTGTAACTATGGGTCACGCTTCTTGGGCCAGGTATGAGAGCGGGGTTGCGGGTCAGTTTTCAGATTTCTGAAGAGCAACCTTTCTTTTGGAGTTGACCATTGATTTTTTCCAAACTAACTATGATCGCGTCCTTACCTACATTTGTGAACATGTAATTTATCAATAAATGAGTTCTGATTTACATATTTGCTCATGGGTAAATTAAAACTAAATCCGTGAACAAAACGACTATCAGAATTCAATTAATGCAGCAGCTCGAAGTGATTTCAGCTATACCTAATTTTTTTTTTTTTAAACTTTGTAGGTTATGTAATTAAGAAAGCAAAACTGCCAATGTATTAGTCTACCAAGTAACAGTTGAAATATGAGTTAATAATTTTTGCATATTTATGTTTATTACAGCATTCTTATAATTCTTTTGTATTTGCTTTTAGGCCATTGTACAAGGACTTTCATTTGACATCATACGTTTAGCTATGTCATGATGGTTACAAATATACAGAACAACGAATTCTTGGTCCTGACCTTTCAGTCATAATCACGAATTCTCCCTCTTGCTGTGAAGGATGAAAAAAGAAAGGGTTGACTTGTTACTTATTCTAAGCCTATGACAACTAAGCCATTTTCAAGATCGAAACCGTAGCGGTTAAATTTATTTAAAAATTTTTTTTTTATTCGCAATTCCAAATACATATGTCTTTGAAAGCCTACATTATTTTTCTATATGGAAATCTTAAATGTAATTCTACTCTAGGTGAAGATCATTTTTAGAGTAAAATCGAGCGATTTTCCTAATGGTCAGTGTGATTATCAAATGTGTCGTACATCTGTATAAAAGCGCGCGCGTGCGTGTGTATGTGTGTGCGTGTGTGCGCAGACAAGTGCTACAATTTGAAATATAAAACTCTAGTTAATGATAATGTGTAGAACAATGTTACAACGTCTGCGTCTGGGTCTAAAAGTTAGGCCTCTATTCTAAATCAAAATTTAAAGTCCTAAACAATTGTCAGTAAAGTTAAAAGTGTGTTGTTGTTGTTTTTTTTTGGGGGGGGGGGGGAGGCGGTATAATACGGTTTGTGAAAATAGATTATTCTAAATAGAGTGCCTCTCTAGATCTAGATCTATGCCTGACAAAATACAAATAAATATGTAAAGAGTGGACTAAGTTCTGCTGGAAAGAGCAAAGCTTCACTAAAATATATATCAGGACTTTTATTATATACAGTTACAAAATGTGTGTAGTGTGGGTGCATTATTATATGCAAGGAGGGTTTGTTCTTCAAACTGTGCAGTACCGGCCATTCATTAGAAGGATGAAAAGAAAATTGGGGCGACTTAAAAGGTCAAGATTGGTAATGAGGAATTTCTATTAGGAATTATGTGATGTTATGTGATGTTATGCGATGTTATGCGATGTTATGTGATGTTATGTGATGTTATGCGATGTTATGTGATGTTATGTGATGTTATGTGATGTTATGCGATGTTATGTGATGTTATGTGATGTTATGTGATGTTAAGTGATGTTATGCGATGTTATGTGATGTTATGTGATATTATGTGATGTTATGTGATGTTATGTGATGTTATGTGATGCTATGTGATGTTATGCGATGTTATGTGATGTTATGTGATGTTATGCGATGTTATGTGATGTTATGTGATGTTATGCGATGTTATGTGATGCTATGTGATGCTATGCGATGTTATGCGATGTTATGTGATGTTATGTGATGTTATGTGATGTTATGCGATGTTATGTGATGTTATGTGATGTTATGCGATGTTATGTGATGTTATGTGATGCTTTGCGATGTTATGTGATGTTATGTGATGCTATGCGATGTTATGTGATGTTATGTGATGTTATGCGATGATATGTGATGTTATGCGATGTTATGTGATGTTATGTGATGTTATGCGATGTTATGTGATGTTATTCGATGTTAAGTGATGTTATGAGATGTTATTCGATGTTACTGATGGCTGTTTCATTGAATATACACGTGTAGTGTGGGGGGAGGGGCGTAGCATTAAAGATAGTGTGTGTGTGGAAGGGGTAGAAGGGTTTATTATAATGCAGGCAGATAAGAAAGCTATAACTAACGGGCCTAAGAAATGTTTGTGCATACTCCAATATAGAGGTTTGCGAGCCCTCCGAATAAAGGAAGAATGAGAGTAAAATAAAGGTGACTAATGGAATTTAGGGCTGAAGAACTGTGTTAGCTTTGGGGTAGCTTGGTAATGCGGACCGTTTTATTGACGGATTTAAAATTGTTCCAGGCTTTATACACATATACCAACTATTTCAACAGTTGCATGGCACAGATTTCAGGTATAGTCATGGGTTGTTTTTTTTTAATTTATGGACAGCCGTTTCATTAGAAGATACAATGACCAAGAAGTGTTTTGTTGGGGTAGGGGCGTTTGATTTGACAAGAAACTATGGGAGGGGCCATTATAGTGCAGGGGAGGCTACAACAGATGGGCCTAAGAGGTGTTAGTGCATATACTATAGTAGGGAGTTGCGGGCCATTCGTTTGTTGCAGGAAAGAGACAAAAAGCATAGAATTTGAAGGTTAGAAAGATGGTGCTAGAGGTGGGGGAGCGTTGTAATGCGGGCCGTTTGATTGATGGGCTTAAGAGTGTTATCGGCAAAATAAACATATATACTATTTCAACCATATTCAGGGTATGTTATTTTGTATTTACCCTAGAAAAAATAAAGTTTCCATTGTATTATTCAATTAGGTCGTCTGCAATATATCTTGTAGGCCTCCTTCCTGTGGCCTGAATATCTAACATGTCTATTGTTTTATACTCTAAAGATCTAGTTTTAATTTGTTAGACACTTAGTTTAATCATGGTTTACTTTAGAAACGCACTGTACTAGACAGACTTTGAACACGACATTTTAGTGACGTCATAGGCATTGGGTTAGAGATTATGGATGTAGACTTTTAGGACAGTAACTGCTAGGCTCTTGAAGGGATAACATGGTTTCAGTGACTGACTCGACTATGGTTCATTCTTTATTACCAACAAGTGACATTAATCCTTCAGTATTTACAGATATGGCTAAATATGTGGGGTTTTGGTCCCCTTAGATAAAGTTCGTTATTATATTTATCACGAATGAACTTAGTTACTGGGCATTGACTAGTTACTGGGCATTGACGTTTTCGTTATTCTATTTGTAACGGTGTATGCCTTAGTAGTAGAACTCGCATCTGTAATACACCATACAAGATAGCCAAGTATCTAGGATTGTTATCAAGGTACTGTAGATATACATCAAGCACAACTCACACATACATCCGTTACGAGTTATACACCTTAAATGTAATAGAGCTCTTACATTAGCCCTTCTTTTATACCTATATAGAACAACACCGCAATATAATAACAGCAATATGCTGTCAATTTGGTTGATACTAGTCTATTCCGCCACTCTCCAGTTTAAAAGTATGCCATTCGTTTAAGCCAATCATCTTGCTTCATTTGGTCGTCAGTTGTGATCTGATTGGCTTAGCCGCCATTCCCATGGAACCCTGCGTTATGTTATCCAGCGATTTTAATTAGTTTACCGGCAGGAAACTTTCTTTTTTGGGGGGAAATTAGCCTCCAGCCATCATGGTATGAAACTACCGAAAGCCAGCAGCCCACTTTTATTTTATTTATTTTTTTTGAATATTTTTAAAATCTTTTAAGTTTGGAATGAAATACTTTGACTTTGACTTTGACTTCACTTGTACAATAGAGTAAACTACATCTTTCAGACCTTGCCATCTATAGGGCACTTCGTCTAAAGATCACCATGTGGTCCGCACAACGACCCAATAACGTTCATTTTTCTCCAACTAGTGTCAGGTACCCATGAGATAGGCTGGACTTAAAAGGCGTTTTAAAAATCACCGAAATTTAACTCTTTCTCTCCGTAATTATTTACCACATTCTGGTGGAATCAACGTTGGTATCGTTAGTTAGGAGAGAAAGAGTTAAAATCCTAGTTTTCAGAGAGATTCAAACCCGAGACCACTCGGTTCGGAAGCCAAGCGCGTTGACCTTCAGCCGCCATGGCCCCAACTTGAACGTCTGTCTCATCATGTCATGACATGTCTTGTCCTGAAGATGGGTGGCATAGCATAGAGCCTTATTACATAGCGATTTTTAAATGGCTTTATTTAGCGCATCTGTCATGCTTATAGCATACTCGCTGCGCTATGGCCCAATGTCTTTAATGGACCAGTGGGGGACCAGGGGGGGGTATCTAGGCGCTCAGCAAACACAGCTGAGCTCGAGTTGGGATTTGAACTCAAGTCTCACTTGTTAGGCGTAACCGGCGTAGCCAAGCGATTTAAGCCACTTAGTCACACATCCTATGTTAAAAAATGAACATCATTTCTAAGTTTATGACACACCTTGAGAGCCCCTACTCTGCACTATATACACACAAACTAGCGTTACAGTATTAGAAGTTTGAAGTCAAAGTTTCATTGTTTCGAATTTAAATCCGTTTCAAGAAAAGGAAGAAAAATGAATGTTGGTTGATGATACTTTTTTTTTTTATAAAGTGTTGAATTGATGCAAGATATGATGCAATTAGTGTCAAAGCAATGTGGAAATTGTGTCATAAAATGGCTGGATTGTTCCCCAGTCGATACCCCCCTCCCCCATTCTCCCTGTCTTGCGGAGGATGAAGAAACGTCTGAAAATTAAGAATACAAACAAACAAACAAACAAACATAGGTAAACTAGTATTAAAACAGAGGGATAACCGTTTATTTATTTATTTATATTACAATTGAACTTGCCAGCTAAGTTGATCAATTTAAGTAAAATATACTTGAGTCTGAATTTATCTTACCATTAAAAAGAAAACTGGTACTGACATTAAGATATGCACGATTTATACAAACTAAAAATCCAGTTTATAGGGACGTCACAATTTGTTTTTCTGTTTCGATTTAAATTTGAATTACAAAAGTATTATTTTCACCAGTTTTAATTCTCTTTACTTTAAATTTTAACTTAACGTGTGATGAAAATCTGGCAATTTTCAGTTTTGATAAACATGAACATGTTTACCAATGTAGAGTGTCCAAAACGAGCCGAGCCAAGGGCCCTTAGGACTCTTGTCCAAAGGGAGAGATTATAGAAAGTGTTTAACCAGAGATGTGAGTCAATTAAAACATTCCCTTTAAACATTTTTAGATCTGCAGATCTAGAAATAAACATTGACTTTTCGGATTTCTTTGGAGGCAATTAGTATTGGTTTTAAATGGCAGGACAAGTATTTCAAGATGGATGCGCGTCATGGTAATGCGATTGATTATATACGTCATCAATCTGTAATGACGTCATAAACACACATCCGGTTCTCTTAACAACGTTTTGTCACAGACAAGGCAAGAGCAAAGGGGATTAATCTACTCCTGACTTAGTGACGTCATGACAAAAAAAAAAGACGAATTATGACGTCATGTATTCCTGATTCAAACACGAATTGGTAACTGCCCTGACACTATTGCTTATAGGAATTGTACTTGTAAAAGGTGTATACACATTGGAATAACTTTGCCTAAATTCAACAATACATACAGGATAGCACGTTTTATAATTATTTTTTTTTGGTCACACTCAAATTTCTTGCTTAATAGATGGGAGGAGGGGGGCACCATCATATCCGTGAACCCCATGGCACTATGCTACGCCACTGGGCATACTTACATACAGACTAACAGACAGGCACGTGTATATACAGAATGACTTCAGGCGTGAGTACTGAAAATGTACAATCTATATTCCTGGTCTAAGTTCTTTGTTCGCTGCCCTGGTCAACCCTTGACCCCAAACTTCTATGGTACTCAGTACGGCGACTCGATGGCAGCAGCAGGTTTTGGCGAGAGCTAATTGGCGCTGAGCTGCCCTTTCTTTTCCACCCTACACCCACGCAGTCTGGCTTGAGTAGGGGGCGGTGGTGGGAGGAGACAATCGTGGAGTTTTTTTCATAAACCACAGACTTACTCTGACGAGGGAGATAACCATTGATGTTGACATTATGAAGAGCACTGTCAATTCACTCCCTTTAAAAATGGTACGGGATCACCAAGGAGTCTATTTGAGAATGGGTTGAGATGGTAAGAGCACTCTATTACACAATGAGATGGAACAAGAACACTCCGTTTAAGAATGGGGTGAAAACTATTTTGTATGTTAACTAAACGCTTTGAAATATTTGTAGCATTCGACTCCCTCTGTAAGACTATGAGACATCAACTTGTTAAGGCTTTCAAACTAATTTTTGGTATTAATTATCGATACAAAGATTTATGCAAAAAAAAAATAAAAAATAAATAAATGTGTGCATTTCATAAAGAGGTTAATAAGTAAAACCATGGTAAAACCAAATGAATTCATATCGCAATGTTCAATAATATATATTTTTGTGAGCAAAAAGTTTTCATTACAGCCTCATTTTCATTTTACAAAATGACAGCCACCAAAACTTAGGCTGATTCTACGTACATTCAAATATGGTGTGTACAAAGTACAAAGGATAAAGAATGGACCAAGTCTCTCTCGTAATATTCTTCTAAGAACAGCTGCTGACCGGAAAGATGGATGGATTTGGTTACTCGAACCGTCATAGCACCCCTAGGATGAAAGTCAAGGGACAGATGATGATGATGATGATGATGATGATGATTTTGTTGATGATTCAATGTGGCTGTGTGGAAAGCGTCAAGGCTGGGTGCCTTTAGTCAATATTGTGTTAGGGTCATGCAGCTGAATTCACGATACGAGCGGTATGTTCCTGGACTGTCGTGACAATGGATTCAAGTTCGACTCCTACTCGCGGCCATAACATATTGTCCTGCGGTGGCTAGAAATTAATTTTATTTTTAAGGGACGCCCACAACATTCGGAGGCGCATTAGCCGAGTGGTAAAGCGCTTGGCTTCCGAAACTTAGGATCCCGGGTTCGAAGCCTGGTGAATGCTGGAGCTTTAAATTTCCGAATCTCTAGGGTACCTCTGAGTCCACCCAGCTCTAATATCTACCTGACATTAGTTGGAGAAAAGTAAAGGCGTTTAGTCATTGTGCTGCCCACATGACACCCTCGTTAATCGTTGGCCATAGAAACAGATGACATTTACATCATCTGTCTCATAGATCTCATAGATCTTTAAAATATATAAAACATGGGATTATGGCGCATCTGCTCTCTATGTAACATGTACTTGTGAATTCCAATGTAACATACCTGGAGAAAGAGAACAGCTTTGCAGGTAATAGATCCTAGAAACCAAGTCTCCGTCACATCGTGCAGCAGGGTCGGCGGCAGGCAGAACAAGATGACCAGAAAGTCCCCGACGGCCAAGTTGACAATAAACACGTTGGTCACCGTCCGCATGTTGGGGTTCCGGCAGACGGCGAAGCAGACCAGGGCGTTGCCCACGAGCCCGACCACGAACGTGATGAGGTAGACCACCACAAAGACCCACTCGTAATGTTTCGGCTGGATGTAGTCCGCCAGGGAGTCGAAGTAGGCCTCCTCGTCCATGCAGTAGTCATTCCAGCAGGCGGTGGAGTTGGTCTTGTTGTCCCCCGTGGCGTTAGCCTCCAGCACGGTCAGGTTAGCCATCTTGACCAGTGTCTATACCTGCTGATTGGTTGGTCCTCAAAAAAAAAAAAAAGAATATCCTGAATGAGCAAGTAGAAACACAATCAGTGGTTGATAAGTAGATAAACTATTTGAAGTATTTACAATTCAAGTCAAGGGATAAATGCATTAAGTGTTATCCTGAGTGACGAATGACTGTATATATATATATATATATATATATATAGGTTTATGTGTAGAAGGATGCCATGCAGCCAGCACAATGACAGCACAATAGATCATGCAGCATGCAACTAAGACGTCCCCCCCCCCCATATTTAGTAGAATAACAAATGACTGTATATAGGTTTTTGTGTACAAGGATGTCATGCGGCCAGCACAATGACAGACCAGTAATAGATCATGCAGCAGTTTGCAACTAAGACTACCCCTCCCCCCTCCATATTTTAGTAGAATAACAAATGATTTGTAACTGAAACATGTTACAATTTATAGTCTAAGACAAGCTGTTACATAATGTAACATTTGTAACAAAGCTCCATTGTATTCTACTCTGGACTCTTCAGACACCGTGATAACATAGATATGATATGAGTATTCCTTATGTATATGTATGTTACGGCTCCTACTGTTTTGATCTTGTTCCTAAATCTATATATTGCATACTTGGTGTACTTAAGTACATTGCAGTTATTAGCAGTAACCTGTTCTTCATTGACATGTTCATTTTCAACAACTTCTTTATGTTCTTAAGTAAATTGATTACCGACATCTTTCTAGATTATGTATCTAAAGATTGCAAAATACAAATAATGAGACGAGAGAGTAATCTTATTTTTGATGCTCAGTTACTAGATCTAGATCTAAAAATTAAATGATATGTTACATAGGTTAGGGTTGAAAAAAAACAACAACTTTACTTCTTATAACTACTTTACAAAGCAACGCCTTGTTTCAACTTTGTAAAAAAATTTAACATTTTTTGTAGTCTTAGAAGATCTCCATGTCCAGTCTAGATATATAGAATACATATAAGTCAATGAATTAGTACCTTATATTCGGAAATTCCCGAACGCGATAGTCCTTTCAAGAACGCGATAGTCCTTTCAAAACCGATGTTGGCTCTAAATAGAGGTCTACTGCTCAAGCCAAATTAACATTTATTTATTTTTCACTTTGAAACTTTATAACGGTCAAACTATATGGCGCTATATGGTGGAACCTAAAGTAAAATAATAAAATAAAAAAAAAAAAAAGAAGAAAATGCGGACTGGGAGAGGAGTTTGAAATAAATAGAACAAACAATGTCAAGGGCGCTGTATTCAAGATTTCTATTGCCTATTACAATAAAGATAATTACTTTGTGCTAAAAAATGTATGGGCTTAAAAGAGGTAATACATTGTTGTTAAATGATTACTGTATGATTTTTAAAGATATAGAATTGATCACTACTTATGTATATTGAACAACAAATACTCAATATACATTCTTCCCCCATCCCCGAAACACAAAAGAATGATTTTTTAAAGGTGGAGGATGTGGGTATATTTATAGGGTATATTAATGCATCTCAATTATTTATGATGGTCTTAATTTCTTTAGTTGCCTACGAGGGTGATGATAATAATTATTATTATAAGTTTTTTCCGGAGTCACTTACGCGTTGAATTTTAAGCGCTAAGCATTAGTGTACTACATAATCTTGTTTTAAAAATGGTTATTATATATTTACATAAAAAGCACTTATTTTATTAAAACAAAAAAAACGCATTTGCATTATTTTTTTTTCTTCCAATATGACAGACACACAACACAAATACAATAGCAGCTTCCTATTTATTTTTATTTACTTTTGAGAGCGAATAAATTGGTATTTAATTATGGAGGCTCAGATTCGAACTACAAAACTGCCCTAGACTATTCTACATTTCTACTTGTCAGCTTAATAAAGAGAAAAAAAGTTATGTGTAAAAAAAGAGTACCTTTAAAAATGTTCCCGCGCAAAAATTCTGAAGTGTATGCTAATTCTAATCGTCTGGGAGAGATTACTCCGCGCTAGGTTTCCAAGTGTGACACAGTTAATTCCTAGACCAGGGACGCTGTGACATCATTACCTCTTCAATCAAAAGTCAATTTGGACTCCGCGACCGGAGAATCATTTTGACCTGAATTCCAGCTTCCGGCTCTGAAAAAAAAAAATAATAATTTACAAAGTTTCTTGGCTGTAAGAAATATAAACAATGAAAATTATTATAACATACGAAATTATCCACCATGGCTAATTGTGTAAGTGTTATGTATTGAGGCATCCTAGTGGAAATTGTAAATTATTAATGAGAACATGTATTGTGGGCAAGATACCACTAGAGTTTCTTTCCTAGTCATAATCATAAACTAGTTCTGAACTTGATAATCAATACTATTTATGTGTGTATATGTTGGCATGAATGTGTAACTGTGTGTATGCATGAATGTGTGTCTGTGCAGGTACGTGTGTGTAAGTGTGAGCAGTCATCTGAAACAAAGCATTTGAACAGCAAAATAAATAAGTGAGTAGCCAAGTGACATTTTTGTGAGTTTACAAAATCAGAAGCCACATTTTTGAGAAATGGCGAATGTGCCTTGCAACCTTTTTTTTTTTATTCGCCCGGCGCTGTGACTCTTGAAGGTGTGATGGAATTTTGGTGAAAGGGTGCTAAAACTCTAGAAAAGGCGTGAGGGCGTCACTTGCAGGTGGATACAAATGTGAATGAAAACATCTTCGCTTTCCTTATTCTTTTTACAAAGTTTATATCAACTCACTCTGTCTGTCTGTCTGTCTGGTAAAAAGTGTGTACACGTTATTTCTCCCACACCCATTCTAGGATCAAGTTGAAACTTCACACAATTATTCATTGAAATAGACAAGACATAAATCAATTTTTTTTTTAAATTTAGACGATTAATTACTGGTCATTAACTATTTCGGTTAGGAGCAACAAGGGAAACTAATACTTCAGCATTTACAGATATGGCTAAATTTGTTGGGTTTAGTCCCCTTAAATAATTGTTAACACTGTTTCTCCATCAACTCATTATCCGACCATGTTGATAACTTAAAAAATTATTTATTGTACCTTATAAAACATGAATGAATAAACAAAAATACTCAATTGGTCAATTAATTATTGGGAATGAATTATTTTCTTTGATTTCGAATAAGGGAAATAACTTGTACATTTTTGATAGATATAGTTTTAAGGACGGAGTTCTTCCCCTTTAGATAAGCTTTGTTTTTTGTTTTTTTTTAAAGGATTTTTGTATATTTTGCTTGTTTTTTCTTGCATTAATACTTAGTGACCATCAGCCATCTTGGCTTTTTATTGGTCACTACCATTTCAGCAGTGACGCCTCTGGGTTCATCTTATCTTGAAATGAGGCTGAGAGTTAAATTAGACACTAACCACCTACCAACATCTCCCCCCCCCTCCCCCACCGATTTATTTTGTAAACTCCATCCAAGCCTAAGCTAGAACCACGCTGGTTTGACCAGTGGGTGCAATGTGGACAAGGAGTTAAGGAGACGGACGGGTGCCAGACGCCCCGGTAAGTGGGTTAACTGTTTACAGGGCGAGGGCAGAACGTGCCCGTGGGGAAGGTCTGATGACCCGGACATGTAATACCGGCTTCAAGGG